>NW_017100440.1:354967-369690 GCF_001263275.1 Habropoda laboriosa | reverse complement strand
AATTTTGGTTGATAGGTTTAAGTTTGAGAAATTACTTAAGGAAAAATCGAGAATAGTGAATTTTTGAATATTTTGTGTACAAATTAAAAAAGATAAAGTTTGTTTTAATAGTATTTATTTTTATTTTTTTTTATTTCTGTAAAAAATCACTTATATCGGTGCTTACGATAAAATCGATCGAGTTGCAATGTAATCACATTGTCTAGGGTGACATTTAAAAAGAATCGAAGATTTCTGTGTCAGCGGAGATTAATCGTATCTCGAGGAAGTGAACTATCTCGTGCTATGCAAATTTTAAGTTCACATATCCGATGCAGCATTCGCTTCTACAGTACATTGCTCGATTTAATCGGTCTGTGTTAATGTTTCCTGGCAAATCCTACGTCGAACAAGCATTGCGTCGGTCAAATGCATTCAGCATCGCGAAATCGCTTAATCCCTCTTCCTCCATTTCCATGCTTTATCTATTTCGATCTCTTTGGAGCATTAAGGATTGCGCGCAATTCTGCCCGTGTTTAGAAGCACCGAGCATCGCATCTAATAGCATTGCACCGAGTCGTTACCAAATTTTCCGTTGTTGTTCGATTTAATGAGCTGCGATGTCATAGGTTTGCAAATTTCAGTATTGAAAAAAAATTTTGGGTACTACTTGCTTGCAAAATTTCTTGATTCCATTGGCATTCTTTATTTTTATTAATAAGCGCCGACGGTTATTCTGTTTCTCTTTGTTCTTCGATTTAACGAATTGCATTGTGATGGATGCAAATGTGAATATTGGAAAAATCGAGGTTATTATTTACTTGCAGAATTTTTCATTTAGTGGAATTTTTATTTTTATGAAGGTAATTAAAACAATTTGCATGGAAATTAGAATTGAGTTGGAACGCTTACAAAAGTGTGCATAGCTTTAGAAAAATTGGGCGTCGAAATTTTATATTTACAAGTTTTTCAGTTACTTGAAAATGAAGTCTTTTAATAATCTAATTCGACCTTTTAAATTCGGAGTATTCAATTTTCTCATACACTTCTAAAAGTTTGCAAAGCTTTCGAAAAATTGGGCATCAAAATTTCATATTTACTCCAGTTTTTCAATTACTTGCCATCGCTGATAGAATTTATTCATTCAATTGGTATCCTCAGAAAACGAACCTCAATTAACTTAATATCATTGTTCCTTTATTTTCGGAAATGTCAGGCGTTCGATATTTTATATTAAACCCGTTTCTCCCACGTGCATGGCGATTAAGAGCGTAGATCTGAAGCCGGGATCTCTGCGGAACAGTTGAAAGAGGGAATAGAATTGACCCTTCTCGCGGCAGCTGGCCTCCGTAAATTGGCAGTGACAACGCTGAGGCCGCGAGTTGCGTTTTAATTAACTCCAGCAGTTCCTCACACTGGAAAAATGCTTGGTGAACATGTTCAAATTAATTATCAGAGGCCTTCAGAAATCCGATTCTCCATACGATGGAGATGTGCAACCTGTACAAACAAAATACATTCCCGTCATTCCAGAACATTTTCGTTTAATCCTGCCGCGTTCCTTAGTCCTCGGGTCTCTTTCGACCCGAAAAGGTAACAATTTTTGTTACGTACACTTAAGATCTTTGCAGGGTTGCATTCATACTTTTGATGATCCTAGGTGTAATATCATTATGAGACCTAATAGGAACAAGTTTAATTCATAAATTTGGCTTTCATTTATATTAATACAATGTAAGTGTTTTATATATAATATTGCTGCTTGTGAGGAGTAAGGTTTTGATCTGTGGCCCCAGCTTGGGCTTAATACGCCTTATGCTAAATACGACCCTGGGTCTTTGGGTCATTTTTGACCCAAAGAAGTGACAATTTTTGATTTTTCATCGATCCATATGGACCTAGACAATAAATTTTCAATGTAATTTTGAGGAAACGTAAACTTGGTAACGGCAAAGTTATTGAAAAATAAAATGGCGACGGGTCAAAAATGACCCGAAGACCGCAACAGGGTTAAAAATTCTTTCAAAAAGGATGTGTGCACGTACGTATGACAAAAAAAAAAATAAGAAAGAATGTTAAGGGAACGTGAGCTTGACGACAGCAAAGTTATTAGAAAAATAAAATGGCGATGGGTCAAAAATGACCCGAATACCGCAACAGAGTTAAAGTTTCTCTCGTAAATTATCTGCGCGTGTATGTATGATGAAAAAATACGAAGATGGGTCAAAAGTGACCCAAACACCTCGCTATTTAGGGTAAATCAGGTGTGACATGTACACGCGGCAAGGAGTCTATGAATAAGCGTTGAAATTAACTTTGCTCGTTCCGCTTAAGGTTCGAGGCGAGTGTCGCGACTGTTGTACGCCGCCAAACGGAGAAGTCAAGGGAGAAAATAAAACGGAACGCGCCTGAAACGGAAATAAAGTCTCTTACACGCTACTTTCCTCCCTTTCTTTCCGCCGTCGTCCAGCTGCTCTCTTCCGGCGGTAGTTGCTCCCTAGCTCTAGCCGGGCCAACCTCGTTGTGTTTCCTCGAAGACGACTCCGCGTTATCCGCTCGAGTTTGCCCGCACGCTACACTTATTCGAATGATAAAGCGGCCCTGGACGCAGGATCTGATATCCCGTTGGATATTGAGCGCGGACCGCCGTTGAAACGAGCGAGACGGCAAGAATTCTGGCGCGAGGGAAAAGACGCGTGTGGAAAAACTCTCGTAGTAATATCGTGACGGAAGAAGAATCGTGTTCTCGTGATCTTGGAGCATCGTAGCGATATTCCAGCGGTTAGGCGATTATTTTTGCAGGTTCCTCTCGCGGTAGATCACCTATTCCCGGAAATTTTTTATTGTATTGTGGGCTCACGTGTGTTCGATACGTAGTTAGCTGACGTTGATAACGGTGGAATTCGGAAGATTAATTTTACGGGAGATGGAAGGAAAGATGAAGACTGTAACGTTGTTAACGCTGTTATCGCGTCACAGCGTCGACGATTATTTCCGCGACGATAATATGACGCGGACTTCGAACTGGGTTCCTTTCAATGGATTCCAGTGAAGTCTTTCGAAGTGGTCAATTGGATAGTGGACTGTATGATTTGGTGATTGTATCAACACAATATTGAACAGTGATATAGCTTTATTATAACTAGTTTAAAGAGAGGTATGATGTGTTACGAAAATTTGAATGGTAATGAATGTTTGAGTGTCTGTGCGTGTCAATTTATAAATTCTGTGTGTCTTCTGATTTGCTGTCTAAAATGTGTAGTGGAGGTGGTCGAGGTGTGTCCATTGGTGTTCCAATATTCTGGGGGTAGCTGAGGTGTCGAGAAGGTAGGGAGATTGTTGCTAAAAAAGGTTTGTTGTATTGTAGGGAATCCCTACTGTTTCCTGGTCGGGCGCTAAGTTGGCCGCTTCTGGTAGCCAGATGGGAGGGTTTTGGTTATTGCACTGTTGGAAATTAAATTTGCAGGCCGTGTCGACTAATCCCTCGCCTTGCCTGCATCGGAAGTGTTTTATGACCGAACAAACGCAATTATAAAAATATCAAAATATCTTTAGAAATAGAAAAGGGGCACAGGTAGAATTCGTTTTTCTTTTCTGCTTTCAGTCATGAAAGAAGTCGGACATTTTTGTTTTTTATCGTTTTTCGTTAGTTTAACGGACTTAGGTACTTGGTGTTCGAGCATCTTAGTTTTTCTTTTTTCAGTAAAATTGTAAGATGTGTGTTCAATTAGTTTGACAATTCTTTTCTCGCTTCGAATTAACGTCCCTGTAATTTTGATAAAAAAAAAAAAAAATGGAGTGATAGGATTTTTGGGAAATACACATATGCATGGTTGCAATAAAAAATTTGTATCTGCTGTTTTATTACACTGAATTAGAAATAGTAGTTACAAATTTCGTTAGAATCCAAAATTCTCAAAATCTTCAGAATTCTCAAGGCTTTTTAAACAAGTAGGATCCAATCTCTCACGTTCTAATTCTTCTCCTTTCGACTCTTCAATCTATTACAAACAGTTATGATTTTTCTTAAAGACAAAAATTCTCAAAATTCGTCAAGATTTTCAGTGCTTCTTAAAAGAATAGGATTTAACTGCTCAGATTCTAATTATTCCCCTTTCAACCCTTCCATCTATTAAAAACAGTTACGACTTTCCATAAAATCAAAAATTCCCGATGCTTCTCGAAAAAATAGGATCCAATCTCTCACGTTCCACTTCTTCACCTTTAAATCTCCAAGAACGATCGGGGAACGCGAGTCACCCAGTATATACGTATCTACCATACTATTTCCGTAAAAATTTTGAATCTCAAGCCAACTGATATTTCCTATCGTTCTTCCCGTGCCATTTTTCAGCATACGAAAGAACGTTCTCGGTTCAATTCCCTTCTCTCTCTCTTTCCATCGAATTTCGCATTTACTCGCAGACAAGCAGACACACGGTTCCGCGACTCTTATGAATATTTATTACGACGACTGTGTACGATTCTCGAACGATGAATTTAAGGGGCCACAACGGAGCTGCTTTCAATCGACAGGTATATTAATTCCGGCTGTTGGCTATTTCACCGACATATTTCCACGATGAAACCGCGATTTTCGGTGTAATATTCGAAAAAGAGAAAGAAAGAAAGGACAGGGAGAATTTTTATGCTCAAGGTTCTGATACGTTTTAATACTTATTATCATAATTCAAGCCGTACCGCGGGAAAATAATGGGCGAACGTTTAATGTGACCGGCTGCATTCCGGCCAAGGTTTCGTTGCCGCGGTTATCTTCGTGAAAAATTGCCCCTATTTTCGCATTCGAGTCGTGTAGTTTACGTAATCTACGCAATTCGCGCGATGAAAGCGGCCGGAATTATGTCTCGAGCTTCTTTGATTGTGAAATTTTGCAGAATGTGCCATTTTCTGTTTGTTCGAGGTTGTGTTTAATATTGGAAGAGGAAGAAATAGCGAAGTGTCAGAGTAATAGGTGAACAATTATTTGGAAAGTATTTATAAAATTTGGAAAAGTTCTCTATGTGACACGATTAATTTCATTTGGTAGAATTTGCGATATTCGACGAGATAAAGAAAGAGAAAAATTTGAAATTCGTATTTTAAGTTTAGAAATTGGAAAATTTGGAAATGATTATTCTTACAAAAAATCAAATTTTGTAGTGTCACAGAAATTGGAGAAAAGAAAGTAAGCTCTTTTCTTCTGACCTACGTAGGTACGAACTAATTTTCATCTTACCCATTTTTCATAGTACTACTTCCTTTCATGCATTTTTATATTTTCACGAATTATAGCATAACTTTTTTGGCTAATTTCTCGAAAATAAATGGCTATGAATTTCAACGCTATAATGTTTTTAATAGTCGATCTGAAAGATCGAATGCACATAAGTCAACTCAATAGATAATTCAAAATTCCTGCCACCTTCTTATCGGTGAAAACTGTAGACTCACTGTCTTACATATATATATTTTGTTTAAACTGTTACTCGGTCGATAATAACACTTTCTCATCGACTATTCAACAAATTGTTAGTGCACATTTATCTCCTATTTGCACTGTATACATTATCATTCTAATTAACAAGAAAATACGAATAATTATTCGGAATTTCACACTCGAAAGCGATCATAAAATTTATTCATTCTTCTCCTTCGAACAAACAGTGACCGGTGAACAATGTTACGTTGAATGTAGCCCATTCTACAATTATCCGGACAATATTCACCAAACGATCAAACAAACGAACCAATCACGATCGTTCGAAATACCAAGCTATCCACCTTCGCGAAGTAACACACTGCGCGGCATAATCATTGCCACGCATGCCTGTGCATTAATTCCGTCCGGTCTTTGCTTCATCTTCGTTCCATATTCATCCGCGTTAATTCACCGGTGTATACGTAAACGCATAAAACATCGCCGGGTATTTACCTCTCGTTGCTTCGATTCAATTTTTGCCCATTGATCCGCTACATAAACATTTCATCAGGTCGAAAAGGGGTAGAAAGAGGGACGGGGTTGTTTGTAGCAATGTTTCCACCTATGTACAGTCGCGTTTGTAAGTATTGGATCACTTGGTGAACGTGAAATATACCGAATTCTACTGAAATTTGGTGAAATCTACTAAAATTGACTGAAATTTGTTGGATTTTATTGAAATTTACTGTGCTCTGCTGATATCTATTGAAATCTTCCATAACCTACGAAAATCTGTTAAAATTTAATCAAATATACCGAGTTCTACTGAAGGGGTGCACTACTCTGAGGCACCCCAAAATAGGTAAAATTTGGGATTTTTTTCATAGGTAACTAATAAGTGAACAGTTTCAATTTTTTCTGAGAGTATAAAGGTAGCCTTCGGCTTTATTCTCCAATTTTTGAAAAGTCAAAATGTTACAAAATGAAGGAGTTCTTGCTAAACTTATTCTGATAGAACGTCGATTACTGGACGCCATCATTAGCAGGGATTGGAACGTCCGAAATAAAAAATTCTTCTTAATTCATAAATGCGAATGTATTTTCTACAATGTAGCCCAAGATTTTTCAAAAATCTTAATTATTATAGAAATGGTGGCAGTTTGAAGAGGAAAAATCTCTTTTACCGAAAAAATCAACTTTAAACATTTCTAAAAAATTAAATAATCGAGATATCGAAAAAATCTTAAGCCAAATTGTCGGTAATACATTCGCATTTATAAATTAAAAAGAATTTTTCATTTCGGACGTCTCAATCCTTACCAAAGATAGCTACCAGCAATAGATGTTCTAGCTCCAGACGTTTCGCCATAACTCCTCCATTTTGTAACATTTTTACTTTTTTAAAATTGGAGAAGAAAGCCGACAGTTACATTTATACCCTCTGAAAAAATTGAAATTTTTCAAACAGTAGTTCTCTTCAAAAAAATTCCCAAACTTTACTTATTTTTACGCACCTCAGGATGATGTATCCCCTGAATTCTACTGAAATCTCCTTATTGAATGTGAAGCAAGCCCCATTATCGCCCCAAATTCAATGCAAAATTACTCAACACACAAAAACCATTACAAAATTCTCAAAATCCTAAAAAAAAAGAAACATTGGGTGTCCCAACACTTCCAAACACCAGTGCACCCCCAACAACAGGATAAACCACAAACTCGTTCCACAGAAAATCGCCTGTGCCCCAGCCTGTTCGGTTTCACCCGTCATAAATAGACTGTCGGTGTAAATTAAACGAAACATAAAGCGTATTCGAGCTGGACACGTTATCGATGCCCGTAGGGCTGGTCATGGTAGGATGAGTAGAGATACAGGGGGGTAGGCTGGAAAGGGTAGTTGGACGTTTCCATCGCAGGCTCCCGATGTACTTACACACTCGACTGGGCTCCCAGGGCTACCGGAATCTCTCCTCGCCTTTATGCGTCTCTCCCCGATAGTTCTCCTCGCGAATCGCGCCGTGCGAATGACAGAAGAGGGATGCGGCTGTACGTTCGATGCATTTCGGTTTGTGGATCGTACGTCGACGAGAAGAAAACGCCTGGGGAAAGGTTGCCCCTATTCAACCTTCTCCCCCCGGTTCGTTGGTACCTCTCCAGTTGCGATGTGTGCAACTTTCCCTCCGGTTCTCTCTCTCTCTCCCTCTCTCGCTGAACGTCGCCGTGGCTCATCCTGCTCCTCTTTTCTTCCTTTCACCCCCTTTTCATTCCTTTTCTTCCGGTACATCGCTGCAATTTATGGACTGCTTCAGGAAGCCGGAGAGATAGAGAGGACAGGGAGGGCCGACCCGATAAATCGCTGGTCGTAAAACGCGCAGATCGTAGAACGAGAGTGAGGGGGGATTCGCAATCCTTTGCCTGACGAGGGTTGCACCGCTCCAACTGCATATATACACTATTTTCGATGCTGGAATTCTTGAAATTCGAGAATGGACGGGGGAAGTGTTGTTCGATGGTCCAGAGGAGCTTCTTCTTGGCGGAGAGGTGAAGATTCGAGAGAGGAGGGTCTGTGATTTTTCTAGGTGGAAATTTTCATATGGCCGGGAGGAAGTTTGCGAGGAAATTGGGCTTCGGAAGTTGACAAGTTCGATTGGTTCATGGCTCGAACCTAACTTTCGTCGGATAAGACTTTTCAGGCCTCTACCGAGCTGTATTGCTTGGAGTGGCGGTGCAAGCTTCGGGGATTGAGATGTGTTCGAAGTTTGTCGAATTTTGATGTTTCGTTAAGTTAGGGTACTTGGACGTACTGATTAAGTGGTATGCCATTTTGCATTAGTACTCATGTCATGGTGTCACTGGCTACCAATTAGGTATTTTTTAACACTTGAGCCGTGCTATTAGCTTCATCAGAGTACACTGATAATGTCGGGTGTCATTTTGGATTAGAGCTTATGAGCACAGCATGTTCATGTTACGGTGTCATTGGCTACCAGTTAGGTGCTTTTTCATTGGTCAGCTGTGCTATTAGCTTCATCAGAGTACACTGATAGTGTCGTCTGTCATTTTGAATTAGAGCTTAAGTGCACACTGTGCTCATTTTATGGTGTCACTGGCTACCAGTTAGGTGTTTTTTAATTGGTCAGCTGTGCTATTAGCTTCATCAGAGTACACTGATAATGTCGTCTGTCATTTTGAACTGGTGCTTATGAACACAACATGTTGAAGTCATGGTGGCATTGGCTACCAATTAGGTGTTTTTTAATTGTTGAGTTAGACAATTCAAAATTTGTTAGTGTATTCCAGGTGGGTCTCAGGATTCACTTTCTATATATATTCTTGGGGTGTTTCTTTATTTCTAAGGTTTCCATGTACTTTCCTGGATTTTTTCTTAGAAAATTTATCGTCTAGAGTTTTATATCCGATTAAATCAAAAATACCTTTTTACAAGTTTGACAAATTTCGAAACACTCGGTATATCGCGGATGTCATTACAGCAAATAAATTCGATTCTTAACGATCCTCTAAGGGGCATGATTCATCGTCTAGCATCAATTTTGTTCAGATTGTTTCATCATTCAACTGCGTTCCAAGAAACAATCATTCAGTAGGCACGTATTTCATATCGCGTATTACGGTGGTTACCGATCGAAGAAATGAGTGGAATTCGAAGCACATTACAGGTTGATGTATTGGTATGGAAAGCAATCCTGTTTCCTTCTTGATCATTTCGAGATTTATTCGTTCTGCAGGGAGAATCTGTCTGTTGCTCGTAGCGGAAGGAGATAAGGAAGGAACGATCGATAGCAGGATGACATTGATGCACGATTTTTTGAAATATAACAGGAGAAGGATCCTTCGGTGTCTAATAAAATCACGTATATTGTAGAGGCCCTATCTTTCCTTTAGATTTTTACGCCGCTGTGTACGTGTTCGTGAAATCGAAATTGTCGAAGATAATTTGTAATAGAGATCGTCCGATTTATTGATCTATAAATTGCAGGGATTTAAGGATTTTAAGGATTATAATTGATCTAAAATTACTAATAAATAGAATTAGGATTTGTAGAAATTTTTAAAATTATTTATCTTTCTTTAAATATTCTTGAAAAAAATCGAATATGTTTGACGTCTTCATTATTATATTATGTTATAAAAAAATTGAAGATAAAAGTGGAAAATTGATAGAGTGAAAATTATTAGGTTGTTGTATATTAAATGACTGAGGTGCTAATGAAACTTCTAACGTGTGCAGTTTTAGTAAAAATATACTTGTGAGTAAATAAATATAATTGTGAAATTAGGTTATTTATGGTTTTATTAAAAAAGAACTTTTGCATTTCTACGTTTTCGTTTCGTTACCAAATTGACGTCTTATTGAAAAGCAATCAATGGAATTTGATCCATGGTTAATTTTCATACACAGTCTGTTATTTATTAATAAAATAATTGAGGAAGCACCGATCATGATGTGGTTGATTAATTTCCCGAATAATGAAATTCTGAAAACTTCGCGCACTTTGAAATCGGCCATTTCATATTTAATAATGAACATAACCTAATTTGTATCAGCTTTCAATTAAAGTCTTCTTTCGAAATTTCTATTTCAGCTATTTCATGGAATTGTATTAAACGATCATGTATTAAATATCAAAGATTTTACGTCCGCAAATAAAGCATTGCAAATACTTAATTTCTTAAAGTGACGAGTCAGTATCCCCATAATAATAGTGAGCATGGATTATTAAATGAATTCACATCAACTCTCAATTAAATTCGTCTTCTTTCAAAATTTCCAATTTAGTGCTTGTGAAAATGTCTAATTTAGTGCTGCTAAAAATTTCTAATTTTGTGCTTGTGAAAATTTTGGAAAATTTCCAATTTCGTGCTTGCAAAAATTTTCAAAAATTTCTAATTTAGTGCCTGCCCCCTTCATCTATATCCTTAACTAAATACCAAAAGGTAAACAAAGCAGCCATTATCACCACACACCCCCACCCTCCACCCTTCAATTTTTAACACAATTCCACGTCCCTAAAATCAGGATTAGAATCCACACTCGTGGAATATCCAAGAAAGAAATCAATTTCCCTGGAAATGTTCGTCGGGGAAATCACTCCGTCTCCATAAACGGGCGGACGAGGATCCAGCAGCAGCAGCCAGTAGCAGTAGCATCGTCCTTTCTAAATTTTCTCGTCTTTCCCTCCTGACTTTGCATTTCGTCCCGTCGCAGCTGGACTCTCAGACGAAATCCCGCTCGTCCCAAGAAAATCGGATGAAACGGTGATGGGTTAGGCGAAGTGCGGAGGATGAGGGTTGCTCCTCCAGCATACTCGGTGGGAACGATTCTATTTCTTCTTTCGCGGAGGCGAACGTCTCTGATCTGGCTCGCCTAAAAGTGTAGTATGCGCATTCCAAGGTCGAGCCCTCAAGGCGATCGGGAAACGTGCACCAAGTTGTGGATCTTCCTTTCACACGTTGGAGGTGGAAGGTTACGTTTGACTCAGCGGATATTTTCATCGTCGTTTACTTTACCCGATAGTGCGGTGCCCACAGTCGACATAAATTTATCTACCTTCACCTGGACATCTTCCTTCTATCGCTGTTAATTGCGATCCCGTATAAAGATAAACGTTGCGCACTTACCGCGATTATCCGCTAACTTCTTAGCTATTTCGCGTGTTGCAACCTCGGCAATAGAGCTCTAATCGATGGAAACTATTTGGAACGGTTCGCCAATGGATTAGCTCGATGCGTCAATTGGTCGTAGGATGAGCAGTTGAAACACGCTCATTTTGGCGTTCTCTGATGCAAACTCGACGTGTTTAACCTTCTTTCGGTCGAGCAATCTGGAGTTTGTGAGTGTGCGTGTACAATATGGCGATCGTGCAATTAAGCAGCATTCGTTGATACGTCGAAGGACACTGAAATGGGGAAGGTGTCCTTAAGCTGTCACTTTTACCCCCTTTTTTTCTTCCGTTCCAAGTGATAGGACGAGTAGAGAAGCACTCTTTTTGGTGTCCTCTGGCGCAAACGCGACGTGTTAACCTTCTTTTAGAAATCTGCATTTCGAGAGTGTGTGTATAGGGTGATCTTGTAATTAGGACTCTTTTAAAAGGAAAGATGTCTTCTTTTACCTGGTTCTTTTTGCCCTTCCAACTGATAGGACGAGTAGAGACACTTTTCTTGGCGTTCTCTGATGCAAACGCTGCATGCTAACCTTCTTCTAGAAATCTGGAATTTTAGTTTATGTATATAGGGTGATCTTGCAATTAGAAGCAATCGCTGATGTATCGAAGGACTCTTTGGGTCTCTTCCAACTGGTAGGATGAGCGGAGAGACACTTATTGGCGTTCTCTGATGCAAACGCTGCATGTTAATCTTCTTCTAGAAATCTGCATTTTGAGAGTATGTATATAGGGTGATCTTGCAATTAGAATCTTGACTCTCCGAAAAGGAAAGGTGTCTTCACTTACTTCTTTTTTTCTTCGCTTCTAACTGACAGGATGAGCAGAGAGACACTTATTTTGACGTTTTCTGATGCTACTAAAATGCTAATGTCAACCTCCTTCAAGAAATCTGCATTTTTAACACGTATATACATGGTGATCTTGCGATAAAGTGGCCATGTCGAGGACACTCTATGAAAATAAGCAGTTGCAGATTATCGAAACACAGAAATGGCTGTAACTTTCAAACAAGGTTAAATAGCACCTTTTCTTCATTGCTTTTGCATCTCCTGTCCATTCCTGAAGTGGATTCCACATGTTACGATACACTCTGTATACGGTGATCTTACAATTAGCAGCAATCGTTGATGTATTGAAGGACTCGTTGAAAAGGGAAAGGTGTCTTTTAACTAGCGATCACTTTTACTCCTTCTTTTCTCTTCTCCTCGCGCTGTCCGACGAATCAAGAGGTTCACAAGTGTCTCTGTCCAAACGTAGATCCCCGACGAATCTGCATTCTGCGAAGCTTCAGCGAAACAAATGTAGGCTATCGATCTAGAAGAGAGTCTCGAGTTCGTCTGCCTTTAACCTAGGCTTGCACAACTTTTCAAGAATTCCCTCCACAGCGTTGCTACACTTGGGGCAAAAGTCGCCCTGTAAATTTCTCTCGAAGCCTCGAATTTTCGAATCTCCCGAAACTTTCTTTAGGCTGACAAATTACACGCAAAAATTCTGTTAAGCTTCGCTGCGTACGCTTTTCATCCCGCTTTTCTCGAACGAAGAAAGGGTGGAAATGAAGTTTTTGACGATTTCAGGCCAGAAAGGGTTGGTTTCGATGGATTAGATCGATCCAATTGATTCAATCTTTGCGTACGAAGATTGATCCTTCCCCACCGTGGAAATATATTTCGCGTTAACCCGTCAGCGGGAATATTGCTAGAACGGTGAGAAATTTGCCACGCTGCACCGGGTATGCAAGGGCAGGGGAACTTTATGCGCTGCAACGTGTGCATAAATCCAAGTTTGCACCGAGCCCTACGCCCCTATTCGTATTAGATGCTTGCTAGACGGATATCTATGTGCAGATACAGTCTGCGTACATATGTAACCTATCCTTAGCTGCTCTCTTTTCGATAATATCGATCGTGCCAGCTTCTCTCACCTGTATTACTTTCTCCGGGCTATTCTGATTATCTGTTTTTGCTAGGGAAGTGCATTTCTAAGTGTACTTATTTGGTACTTGGTAGATAGGGAAGGGGTGAAAATTGAAATTTAGTCTAATATCTGGGAAATTATTAAAGATAGGTGAATAGCGAAAATTGACGAATTTTCTATTTTTCAAAAATAAAATTGAGAAATATTTTTTTACTTTTTTAAATATGTTTTTTACCCTCATTTTGGAGGGCGATTTTTGCTCCTTCAGTGTGGACGATTGAAGACAAAAAAAAAAATAAATAAACTGATGAAAAATTGTAGAAAGTGGAGATAAATAGTTTGGTCCCTGAATGGCTCAGTCCTAATATTGTTTAGGAGCAATAATTATAGAGATTTAAGTATCAATTGCCAGGAAAAATTTTCTCTTTCTTTTAAAAATCTTTCTCATAAATTTATAAACTACCTTATCATCATTTTTCCTCGATTATCATTTCTCATAAATTATCTCTCCGGTAATTTAAGAGATCATGAAAAACAGATTTTTCATCAATTATCATTTCTCATAAATTCTATCTTCGAACACAGTGAACTGTAAAATAAATTTCTGAATCATTCAATAATTCTCTATTCTTCTCGAACTTCCGTAATCTTCTAATATACTACATTATTTTAAAAATGTTTGATAATTGCGTCTATCGAGTTGTTGTATCGTTAAACATTCATGAATACACACTAACCATTACGTTTAAACATGCCCGTACATTTTTTATTTCCTTTGTACGGTTGTATTACATTTCGCATTCACGAAATGTACAAGTGTCCTTTTCAGTTCAGCTCCGTGTTCCTTCCGTGCGTAGTTCATCAAATGGAACAGTTTCGTTGCTGACAGTAGTTGCGCGTTTTTCTATCTTTTGATGTTTTCCACCTTTGTTTTCCGAGAAATTGAGGCGGTCTGAAAATATCCAAGCCCCAGCATGCGGACGGGAAAATTTCGCAGATTGGGTTGTTTCGTAAATTGCGTGTCTTTGGTGTGCGCAGTCATACGTTTTCGTACATTTTCGTACAGATTATACCGTTTTCCTGCCTTGATTATGTTACTACTGCAAGTGGCCCCATTTCGTTCTACTTTTCGCTAATTTCGCAGGAATCCCCTCGCAATTTTCCCGGGATCATTTCGTATTCGTTGATTTTCTAATTACATTCTATGTGTAATAGAAATTACTGCCATAAGGTGAAATCGTGTATTATCTAGGTTTAAGGGGTTAGACCACGCTTGAGATTTGAAACAATCGAATTCTTTTTCTTTTGCTTAAACTGATAGTTTACCTGTATTTTTACAGTCTTCGTTTCCACCCTCTATAAAATTTTTCCTCAAAGACAAAGTTTTCTATCGCAAGAAATTGAACAAATAAAGAATGAATACGAAAGGGTTAATCGTCTACGAAGTCTTCACTCAAAGACGAATTTTCTCACAAAACACTAACGTCACTATTAACGACAAAAAATTGAACAAGCAAGAAATGGTTACGAAAGGGTTAATCATCCAGAAAGTATTAATTTCCACCTTCTAAAAAAATTTCAGAAAGTCTTCATTCCCACCTTTCAAAAAAATTTCAGAACGTCTTCATTCCCACCTTTCAAAAAAATTGCACAAAATCTTCATCTGCAGCGTCCAAAAAAACTGCACAAAGTCTTCATTTTCACCTTCTAAAAAAATTTTACAAATT
>NW_017100440.1:347067-354918 GCF_001263275.1 Habropoda laboriosa | reverse complement strand
CCTCAAAGTCTTCATCTGCACTTTTCAAACAAATTCCTCAGTTTTCATTTTCACCTTTCAAAAAAACTGCACAAAGTCTTCATTTTCACCTTCTAAAAAAATTCCACAAAATCTTCATCTCTACCTTTCAAAACAATCCCTCAAAGACGAATTTCCCCCGGAAAACACTCGCATCACCATTTTCCACGCATTTTCTCCAAGGCAACATTCGAAAATCGATCAGCTAATCAGCAAATTAACGTTGATCAAAGGCGCCATGCGTCCCGTGTCTATGTAATATTCCATATAATTTAAACATACAACTCATCTTTGCGTCATGTCCAAACAATCCGCTTCATCAGCGGTGCTCCTCTCTCTTCAACCGGCTCTCCGCGATAATTAATTTATCGACCACAACGAAACGTGGCGGGTCAATTATCATTCGTTCGCAACTCGAGACCGTATCTTTCCGCCGTTGCGGTTCGAATCGAAACGAAGGATCGCAAGAGATCTCTCTCCCTGCACCCCTCTCGCTGTTTTCATCGAGTTCCAGCTTGAAAATTACCAACGCCATCGATACGGTTTATCGTACTCGATTGAAACCGATCCATGTTCATCGGGATCACACCGCGTTTCACCTCGAAGCGAATCGATCGGATCTAGCCTGGACGACGGACGATATCTCGTTGAAAATCGTTTCGCTGCTCGGATGTAGTGCCTGGCTTCTCCGCGTCCGTCGTTACCTCTTCCGTTGACGGTTTATCGGCCAATTTTTATCGTTTATCCGCACAGCCTGTCGGTTAAAAGGTCAACATTCCCGAATTTATTAATTCGTGGCCAACCAAGGGAATGTCGAAATGTGCACGTCGGTTTTGTCGATGCCTTTTTAGCCTCTTTGCTGCTGCTGGAGACTATAGGCGCTTTTAAATTTTCTCACGCTGTGACCTTGGCGCCTATAGACGGAGTGAATATTTTCTCGCGATTGCGCTTTTGGAGATTTTTGACACACTTTCGCTTTAACTTTTGCCTTTCGAGTATTTCTACCTTAATTTAATAAAATGGCAAATTTTTTAATTAATTTTCTCGTGCTGTGACCTTGACGCCTATAGGCGGAGTGAATATTTTCTCGCGATTGCGCTTTTGGAGATTTTTGACACACTTTCGCTTTAACTTTTGCCTTTCGAGTATTTCTACCTTAATTTAATAAAATGGCAAATTTTTTAATTAATTTTCTCGTGCTGTGACCTTGACGCCTATAGGCGGAGTGAATATTTTCTCGCGATTGCGCTTTTGGAGATTTTTGACGCACTTTCGCTTTAATTTTTGCCTTTCGCACATTTCTACCTTAATTTAATAAAATGATGAATTTTAAAATGTAGATTTAAAATTTTTAACGTGTAATTTAAATTTTAGAATTTTTCAAAAATTCGAGAACGCCGAAACGAAAGATTTTGGCGGTCGCGATTGAACAGTTACCGTCTAAAACCTGCTGGAGCGAAAGGGTTAATTGATCGTGTCATTTTCAAGGGGAAATTTTAATCATCTACGCTTTGTAACTTAGCATGATTCATCTCAATTACTTTCTTGGAGAATTATCCTATTAAATCTCAACAGAGAATTCCCCAGTTGTATCAGAAATACACTGTCAGCTAAAAGTTTGGGACCACTATGCTACAAGGTACGACAAAATTTTCAGAAGAAGATTAAAAACTGAAGAAAAATTTTCAATCATTTCTGTTATTACTCAAATCTATCAAAATGAAATTGCAAAGTTTATTGCAAATCTAGAAAAAATTTTGTAGCAGATTTCTCTGTCTGTGTACATTGACAAGTGACTCTAAACCTGTGGTTGATAGTATCTATTGTATTTAAAAATAATCAGAATTTTTCGTTTCTTTGAGTTCCAACTTTTCCAATTAAAACTATTTTTCAGCGAGGTTAGCTCAACTTTTCTGCCTGAGATTTGACGTTTTGACGTTAACGAGGGATAATTAAACATGCATGGTTTGTCAACGCTTCTTCATTCACTTTCGATTGGAAGATACGCGGAAATATATTGGATAATAGTTGTGTAACATTGGTCCGCATCTCGTAATTCTACTTGGAACGAGTTGAACATGCTCGTATCAGTGTCGTGCCGTTCGATTATTTGGCCATTGGATTTGGATGTGTTCATTAATTAGGATCTGTCGTTGGTAATGATCGTTTGCGGTGTTGGTTGTGATCGTAACGCTATACCTATATCAAATTTAGGATGGCGGTATCTAATGCAGTTTGCAACTGAGAATCAGGATTGATTCTATCCAGTGAACCATCGGTTACGTTGCTCCTCCGTGAATACGCCAATCGGCAAGACTGAGAAAAATTCTTCGCACTGCAAAATTTTATTTTTATTCATTTATTTATTTGCGACACAAAATCAAACAGAAAAAGGAGCAGAAATTGTTAAAAAAAATTGAACTAATTAAAAATGTAAAGGCGTACTGTAACGTGAAAGAAGGTCTATAATTATCTAATCTATAATTATAAGCTCCAACTATAAATAAGTAAAATATCCGATAAACTTGGTTAGAAGAGAATTATGTGATATCATACTCGGACAAAACTTTCAGAATAATTGTCCAATGATTTCCAAACCATAGATCCAGAATTTTATCAAATTGCAACCACTTTCACTCAGCTCTTTATCAATCTCTTCATTTTTTACTTAGCCCTTGAATAAACGTTATTTGTTATACATCATAGTCAAACATCAACAATAGCCATTCCGTGCTAATTAATGGAAATTATAGGCTACCAATCGATCGAACCATTGGTTTCATTCACCAGGAATTATTCAACGTGCCTATTGTTCCTCACACCGTCTAATCACGTTTGAATAATTCATACTAGCGTAATTTTATTAGCAATAACAGAGAGAGGGGGGGAGTGACACGAATTGAACGAGTTCTTTCACGCAGTTATATTTGCATAATTTTTTCACCTGCCCGTTGTATTTGTCCTGTTTTCACGACTTTATCGCGAGATAAAGCTGGTCCAACGACACAGGAGGATCGATATCTCGACACGCGAACTGATTCGATGGAAATTATTCAACGTGGCCAGCGTGTTCGAACACTACAACGTATATAGACGTTGTCCGGCAAACATAGGCGGGGCCCTTTTGTTGATACGCTACTGTCGATGTAACATTCGCGGCGCGGCGCCGCGCGGAGACTCCCGAAGCCAGGGATAACTCTGGAATTTGGATTAGTTGGCAAAGTGGACCCCGTGTATCGAATAATCCTTCGCCCTTTATTCGGGATTTAAGTCACATCCGGCAATGGAGAACACGCGATCCCATTTCTCTTTTACCAGACCCGTTCAGTTTAGAATTTCAGCCGTCGTTGAATATCGATTTCGTTTATTTCTGATCGTCTCCGTGTGACGCGAATTCCGTTAAACGATCTGGGAAACGAGAATGACATTACCCGGATCGTGAGAGAGAGAGAGAGAATATTGTCGAGAGAAATAAGCAGTCGATACTGAGAGGGAGGAATTGAAGAATATTTCGTTCAGTTCGACGTGGAATTTAGACAGAAAATTAAGCTGATAGAGAAATTTTTAAGGTGATTCGTTCATTTTTATCATATTTTTTTCACTTGGAATAAGAAGGAGCAGTTCTTCAACTATTTCTGGAATGATTGAAAGCAATTAAGAATTGGATCAATTCTGTATCTCAGTCAGATTCGCTCAAATCTACTTTTTTTTTGTTTTAAATTGTGTTATATATGTCATCTCTTTCTTTACTTTGCTAGAGCTGTAGAGAGCATGTGGCATTGATCATTCTTTTATTGGAGGAATGTGACATTGAACATTCTTCCATTGAAGGAATGTGACATTGATCATTTTTCCACTGAAGCAGTGTGTCATTTATCATTCTTCCATTGGAGGAATGTGACTTTGATCATTCTTCCATTGGAGGAATGTGACTTTGATCATTCTTCCATTGGAGGAATGTGACATTGATCATTCTTTCATTGGAGAAATGTGACATTGGTCATTCTTTCATTGGAGAAATGTGACATTGGTCATTCTTGCTCTGGAGGAATGTGACATTGGTCATTCTTTCATTGGAGGAATGTGACATTGATCATTCTTCCTCTGGAGGAATGTGACATTGATCCTTCTTTCATGAACCCAAGATTCTTTAGCCCTCAATTTTTCTAGACGCTGCCCATTCCTTCCTCCTACTTTCCTACAGTTTGATAGCTTTCCCTAAACTCAAACGTACAATGCTAAAATTTTCATTTCAACTTGAAATGGACTACGATAATTTTTCCCCTGGGCATCCCACTTTGCGTACAACCTGATACAACCCCTTACAATTTATTTACGCGTAAGAATATTCGAACGAACGTGTTGCACCACAGCGAACGAATCGCTCATTCGGATCGCTTGTTAATGAATATTGATGGAACAATTTACTGGTTAACCAGCGTTTAATCCAGATCCAGGTGCGCAGGTACCAGCTCACGGATCCTATTGTTCGGTTATTCAGGCTAACAGATTCTCTAGAGCTTGCGACAGGTGTCAGCGGCCCCAGAGTGTGTGACCCCTGTTAGGCTCCAGATAGAGTCAGGTTAGGCCTGAGTTAAGACTAGGTCAAATCTGGGGTAGATCCAACACGCGAGAGAAGATACTGCCACGTTCGTCTCCATCGCATACCATGACTTCACAGCTCATTGCCTCCCGTCCGTGTATATGCGCCCTATCAAACGTTTCACTTGCCAACCTTTGAAATAGTTGTACGGTTTTTACGACATGTTTGAAGATTGTTTTATCTCCGCTTTAACCGGCGATAAACCATTCGATATTGCTATTCCCTCCCCAGACGAATCTAATCTTGGAATGTATAAACCTGTGGAGTTTAGCATGTTAGAGCTGTGATATAAGAATATTTTATCGCTGTTTAAACTGGTAGTATTACATTTTTGCTTTTTTTGTAATTGTTTGCGTGTCCACGTGCTTCGTGTTTACTCAGAACCGCCTAATTGCGACAGATGAATGCTACATAGATGGAATTCTTCAGCTTTACTTCACGACGTTTCCTACCTTTGCAGTTGGATTGTCAATGCTTCGTTGCGTGAAAAAATTTACGGTATCGAATACCGGTAATTGATTTAAAAGCTACTGGATTCGGTTGATGGAAATTGAACGATGCATAATTTCACGGAGTTGATATGAACTCTGATTGATAGGGATTGATCAGAGATTGACTCAGTTTGAATTGGTTCGTTCCTTATTCTACCTCGATCGACAATTTTTCAATTAGAACGTCGCTGATTTTTCGTTCCATTCGTTCCTGAAACACAAACGGCTAGTATTTGGAGATGCGTTTCTGTCCTAGTTTCAATATGTGTATAAGCATATCTCTTGAATTGTAAGAAATCCATCGATACGTCAAAATCTATTTACGGTGGTCTCTGTTCTTTAACCAGGTGACATGAGAGTTGCACAGTCACGCGTCTGCATTTTACAATTCTCTGTTTGTTTCTTCGTCGTTGCACCAGGCAACCTAATTCACTCATGCTGTTTGCTGCTCTGTCCCTCAGAATGCGAAACTGTAATTAACCGTAATTCTGGTCCCAGTAAGCGAAGAAAAATTGGGTTACAGAGTGTTAACCCTTTGGGTGCTGAGTTTCAATGCATGAAAATAGGTCTTTGGATATTCAGTTTCCGCACACGAAAATAAGTCTTTGTTTTTGCCTCGCATTTTTCGTTACTTTTCGAGACACTCGTGTGATATTTTATTTAACGAAATGTTTCAGTCGCGACACATATTTTTATACAGTTCACAGTCTCGGTAAATGGTGGTTTCCTTAATTGAGTTCGGGCAGGTGGAACTGAGTATTTTTGTTTCTTTTGAGATATCGGAATGATACTTTATTTAACGAAATTTTTCAGTCACGATGCATATTTTTATACAGTTCATAGTGATCGAGACTGGGCAAGTATAATTTAATATAAAATACATTTAATAGATAGTAACATTCTACAGCCAAATTTAACGCAATTCCACACAAGAATGGGCTGTTGTCTCTTAAAACCACACTGACTCTAATTAGCTACTCAGTAATTCTCTGTCTCTACTCTGTTTTCAACACACGAAAGTAAGTCTTTACTTTTGCCTTCCATTTTTGTTCCTTTTAAAACACAGTATGGTATTTTTATGAACGAAATTTTTTAGTCATAACACATATTCTTATACAGTTCATACTGATCGAGACTGGGCTAGTATAATTTAATATAAAATACATTTAATAGTGTAGTATCGGGGCTTCCATACCCAAAAATAGGAAACCGGCACGGGAGAATAGAGAGGAGGGAGTGGTTGGCGTAGCGCGCAAAGCCTCGGCTTACTAAGCCGAAGGTCCTGGGTTCGATTCCCGTTGGGTTCCTCAATATTTTTCCGTCGTCGGTTCCTACAATAGATAATAACACTCTACAGCTAAACTTAACACAATTCTACTAACACTAATCACAGTGTGAACACTAATCGTGGAGTGAACACTAATCGTGGAGTGAACACTAATCGTGGAGTGAACACTAATCGTGGAGTGAACACTAATCGTGGAGTGAACACTAATCGCAGGGTAAACATTAATCAGAATGTGAACACTATTCACACTGACTCTCTATTTACTAATCTGTTCTCCACACAACGACTAAACAACAACGAAGATGATATAATATGTAACAAGCCATCCAGCTCGCTATGACACAACAAAGTCCTCAGAGGGTTGAAACGATCCATTTTACCTGTCCATCGTTATTCCACAGAGCTCGATAGAGTGTATTTAACAAGAATTCTCGTTGGAACGTCCGATTTAACGGCGTACGAATCTTGCATCGAGCTTAGTCAGTTCTTGATGTATGAGAGTTCCGCGGATAGGAGGTTGGGTTCCGTATTGTTCGAACGGTTAGTCCAACTGACAGAGACTCGAGGAGCCACGACAGGTGTCAGTGGCCTATGCACACGCGACTGCAGATACAAGGGCCACGCGGCGGTTGTTTTGACGCGGCTATCTGTCAAACAATCGTGGTTCGCCATAGTTCTGTCACATGGTCCACACAGGGAATCCTCTGGTCTCGCGGTGGATGATTAACCACGCTTAACCACGTCCTATGGCGTGGTTTACAATTAATCATTGCTACGACTGCCACCATTTGTTTCCGGTCCTCGCGATCCACGCCCGTACCTAATACGTGTGAATAGGTTTGATAGTTGTTGAGCAACGTGTAGACTGTTTCGTGTTCTTCGTTGTGGATGATTGTCGAACGGTTTTGTGTCATGCTTGATTTTAACACTTTGCCTGGGTGATCGTCGGGGGTACACTTTGTTTCTGATTTTAACACTCGTGTGAGTTTTTGTTGGGGAATGAAATCACTTGGTAGGTGAAGATTGTTCATTTGGGAGAAAGTTGAAATTATTGAGATATTGATTTTTAACACTTTGTTTCTGATTTTAACACACGTGCAAGTTTGTATTTTGTGATAAAATCACTTGGTAGGTGAATATTCAGAAGATTATTAGGGTAATTTATCGAAAAATTTCAAATTATTTCTGTGTTTATTTGGAAGAAATTTTTTGAAATTAGTAAGGTGCCTGGTTTAAATAAATTTAAATATTAATAAAAGAATAGATATTTCTGTGTTTAGGCTATGAGTATAATACCTTAAATTTAGCTTATTTATGTAGGTATAATTTTTAATTGCAAGTTAAATGTTAGAAAGTTTTAACTACTGCCCAAAATTATTTATTAATGTATAGATTATCAAAGGTTGGCAAGGTTAAATAACGATATGAGGTTTTAAATCAAAATTTGATGC
>NW_017100440.1:345688-347043 GCF_001263275.1 Habropoda laboriosa | reverse complement strand
TGCCCATACGTTAATCAAGGAATTAATTAATTTCCAAAATTTTCACACAGAAATACAGAATATTTTCTGTTCCATTGATGGTTAAACAGAATTGTTCGATTTTGCTGAAAGAAGGAACTGTAAATTTGTTACATAATGTATTTAATTACACACACGACTGCATTGAAATTGGTGAAATTCAGCTTTTATTGGCAATAGAAGCCAGTTTCTAGATAATAGGCTTACAGGAAAGCAATCTAATGACAGCTTAATTGCTAGAGTTTAGTAATCTTGTAAATGAAAGGTCGCAGCTGGAACTCCAGTTTTTCCTTTCTTTCTATACTTGTATTATTTTTCACAGCTTATTTTTCTCTATTTTAAGTAAATAATTACTAGAATTAGCCCATGTGCTCTAAAATAACTTAGAAATCTTTTAATTCAATTTCAGAACTTCTAAATTAATAAAAACTATTTTTCTTTAATTTTGAGTTTTTCAATACTTTATTATTACTCGAATTCTTCTTGTTGTATTATTTGTTACAGCTTATTTTTCTCTATTGTAAGTAAGTAATTACCATAATTAGCCACCGAGCTCTAAAATAACCTGGAAATCTCTTTAACTTAATTTCAACATTTTTTAAATTTTCAGTTTTTCAATGCTTTATTATTATTCGAATTCTTCTTGATGTATTATTTGTTACAGCTTATTTTTCTCTATTGTAAGTAAGTAATTACCATAATTAGCCACCGAGCTCTAAAATAACCTGGAAACCTCTTTAACTTAATTTCAGCATTTTTAAAATTTTCAGTTTTACAATATTTTATTAATATTCGAGTTCTTCACACAGAAGATTTTTTCACTCTGATTATTATTACTATCTTCTAACTTATATTTTTCTATTGTAAGTACATAATTACTCTCATTAATTTCTGTGCCCCGAAATAACGTGAAAACCCATTTATTTCAGTATTCCCAAACTAGTAAGAAATACACACTCGAAAAAACCCAAACTATTTTAAACCGAAACTGTTTCTTTTTCCTCTAAATACTGTATTTTCCAATATTTTATCATTAGACTTCTTCACGCTCACAATTTTTACACTCTAGCTGTTACTGTTTCAATTATATATTTTTCACAATGACTCATCCCGTATCCTGTATTTTACTTTGAGTGTCCAATTTAATCATCGTCGAAGCAACAACATCGACACGTTTTTCCACGATAGAAGTTACGTCGATATCGCTCTCGGAGAATTTCCTTCCTGGCCTACCAGATTTTTCGGCCGATCCCTGCAAACTTCTCCGGTTCGACAAATCGATTTCTCAGGCAGTTCGATTCTGATTTTACGACGGATTTTCCGCATATCAACGGCTC
>NW_017100440.1:338446-345548 GCF_001263275.1 Habropoda laboriosa | reverse complement strand
CCGCCACGCCGGCCGATTGACGGTAAAACTTTTACGAGAAGCAGCGTCGAGGCTCTCTTGTGCGTTAACCTCGTTGCATCTTACTTTCAGCGTCAGATCAAACTTTTTCTTACCTTTCCGAACAACCCATTTTCACCGCCTTCTTTTAACGACAAAGTAAAAGCACGAACGAAAATACGTTATGAAAGCTTTCTGAAAAAAACTAAAAAAAGAAGCTCAAAGCAGAAAAAAGTCGTCCACTGTATAATTTTTCGTCTGTATTTTTATTTCTCTCTTTCTTTTTCTTTTGGTCCAAATAATTCTGTTACACGAGTTTTTTTTGTAACTTCAATTCTTCGTTGGCTTTTGTATTTTTCTTTTTTTTTTTTTTGGGAGCTATTGTTGCGTGATAATTACGGGATGGAATAGATTATGGTTGAGTGTCGGATATATACAAAAAGAGGGTTCCATTCTGTCTGCACGAGTTGTCGTGGGGAAGGGTAGGACAATCGAGTCGGCCACGTGACCGACAAAATATCGCACAATGCGTTTTCAGTGAAAGGATCCACATTGTGTATCATCCAGGCAATCCATCATATTTGTTGCAAATACACCGCGTGCCATTTTGCCAATGCTGCATCGCGCCGATTTTACGTCCACCGGCTGGTTGCTGCTCAGTTGCGGCACCCTGTGAATCGAGTGTAAATCGACGATCGGGAAAAAAGAATTGGAGGAAGAGAGTAGTCATTTTGTAGCCGCCGCTTTGATTTTTTTCGGCAAAATTTCGTTCGGAACCGGTGAACTGTCTGGTGAAAGGCGCGATTCGCTGACTTTATCGAGTAGCAAAGTTGGGTTTAGATGTAAAAGGAAGTGAAATTGGATTAAATTCGATATTTTCTTTCCTTTGCAATTCTGTTTTTTTTTTTTTTTTTTTGTGAGATATAGAAAAGTAGTTTGTGTACTGAGAAATTTTTTGGTTTATTTTTTTCGTGTACTGAAGCACTTTATCTATGGTATTATGCAGTGCGTGCATTTTCAATGTCGAGAAATGTTTTGGAAATGCTAGATTTTTTGAAGTTTTACGTTTCGTTGTTCATAAGATCAAGCATGTGGCTTCAAACCACTGAAACTTCGTTGACGAATGTGGGGACGAAGAGAATTTAAAGTTGTTAATGTGATAGTACTAAGTAAACGAATGATTTGCCTTAATTCTACTGTAGTTTGGTGAATCTTTTGAAATTAGAAGCATTCAGAATTCCTATTTTCTGTTTGCATCCTAAATTTTGGAAACTTTTACATTTCGTTGTTCATAAAATTTACCAAATGGTCTCAAACCACTGAAACTTCATTAACGAATGCGAGGGTAACGAGAATTTAAAGTTGGTAAGGTGAAATAATAATTTAACGTGTTACTTTTACAATTGTAGAAATAACGAAAAGAAAATTATGGTGTTGGATTTCTCAAACTTCAAAAAATGAACCCAAAGTTAAACAACACCATTGACAAAAAATGAAAAGAATCTAAGTAATCATTTTATTCATCTTTTACACATTGTTCCCAGTCAAAGTTGATAAGATGACACAAAAATTTAATTTGGTTACTTTTGCAATTCTAAAAATTATGCTATTATATTTGTCAACTCCTACAAGATTAACCCAAAATTAAACAACACCAATGACAAAATACAAAAAAAACTGAATGCTTATTTCCTTTATTTTTTAACCTACTTTACAAGATTCGCCTTATTCCCACTTAAAATTGATAACACGACACAAAAATTTGATACATCACCTTCACACTAAAAAAAAACTACACCGTTACATTTATCACACCCAGAATAAAATTCCCCCAAGAACCTAAAGTAAAAACAAAGTACAATTCCCTTCGTCTCTTAACCTACTCCTTAATATTCACATTGTTCCCAAACCAGCCACCATTAGCACCGTTGCACGATACCAGCGCACAACAAACGAGGAGATAAAGGGGAGAATGGGTGAGAAGAAAAGGGAAGAGTGATAAAACAGCGGGGTATAGAGTGAGAAAAATAGGAAAGACTGATAGTCGAGTTGGTGATAAAGCAAGGGATGAAGGAGAGAGGGAGAAAGAGCGATAAACGAGGAAATGTTGAAGAGGATGATAAAGAAGGAGGTGAAGGAGAGGATGTTCCCTCACCCAACCACCTCTCTCTCTCTCTGTTTCTTATCGCGACTAGAGGATGATAAAGAAGGAGGTGAAGGAGAGGATGTTCCCTCACCCAACCACCTCTCTCTCTCTCTTATCGCGACAACGTATCTAATTATCGCGTCAGTGGAGCAAGTTAACATTGAGCTTAGCGTTGGTGCTCATAGTTCCCGCGGGGATCAATACCGGCGTTGTACTTGTTATTAAATCGCGGACATTACGAGGCGACGTTACCGGCGTGACAAGTCGGTGCATCGCTCGGATTTCCGTGCACACACGTGCACACGCGGAGAAATACGACCGTTCGAAATTGCATTCGATACGGATTGCCCACCTCCGGTAAGTACACACGTTCCTCGAGCAGTCGAATCGAACTGGTTCGCGGCTGGTCCCGTTTTCTTTCCCGCTGGACGGGGAACGTCTGTCGCCTGTTCCGTGACCTCATGAGGTGACGTACAGCCTTTGCTAAAAGTACGGGGTAACCGTTTTGTACGATTGGGGGAATTAATTTTTTGCCGGTTTGTCGTGTAGTTCGAAGGAATTTTAAGGGTTGGCGAGGTTTGTAGTGGGTCGTGAAAGTAGTGAGTGGTGTGTAGTGAGAAGAAATAATTCGTGCTGTTGTCATTATGTGAAAATTATTGCAAGTTTGTGAAATTCATTCAAGGCATAGCGTTGTGTGTAAAAAATAGTGCAACTTTGTCCTCTTCCGTTTTTCTCGAAAATCTACCACTCACGAGGAAATTAAAACGTTGGAAATTAATAGTGCAAACACCCTGTATATTTTGACGAATATACGACACCAACTTCACCCAAGAAAAATATAATATCAATTTTTCAACACTTCGTCAATGTGCGTTGATTAAGCAGCGAGTACTCTTCTCCCCCGGAACTCTCAGACACTTACCTCCGAACACCATACCTTGCAATCTCCGTAGACTAATCCCAAAAGAGACTATTTCCATTTCACCGTAACGAGAAAATTTACAATCCTTTCAGTCCATCCACCGTTACATAACATCGCCTACACTTCGTACAACCGGCGGACTCTAGAAATTAACCAGCGGTACATACTACTCGAACTGGTTTCACCCTTTCTTCCATCCCCTCTTTCGTTCGACCTATCGATTCCGCCAAGTGTTCTCCCGAGTCGGCCGTATTTCTTGGAATAACAGATAGCATTTTGTACACGTTTTCCCCCATGGCCCCGGTCGTATTCTTTACTATCGAGCCACCGTAAAAGAACTATGTTCCGTTTTGCCCTCGATTGGATTACATTCCAGCGTGGATAGGGGGTTGTTGCATCTGCACCGTCGGGAGATAACCGGCGCCGCGTGAAAAGAAGCAGAAAGGAGGCAAAAAAGGAAAAGGAGAAGGAGAAAAGACTTGGATCGATTTCTACAGCGAGAGGGGGTTGGTGTGGACGTTGAAGTCACTTTTGTGACACTGAAGATCACATTCCTCGAGGCTTGAAAGCCCGCAACAGCCAGACAAGGTCCGATTCTTGAAGCCGCGAGGATTGCTCGTTTCGTTTGCGAAAATCCGATACGCGGATTCGGTGGAGAGAGATCCTTCGACTTCGCCCCTCGATTCCTTTTCCCTTCGGATCGAAACCGCACAGTGTGCCCTAAGAGCGTGCGGTGTCGATGTAAAGTATTCTCCGGGAAAAACTGTTATTGCCGCCGGTGGCCTACATACGGAGGCTCCTTTCGTGTCCAACTTCAATTCCCAGCCAGCGGCTGGCGACTTCGTGCGACGAGGTCGAGTTGCTGCTTGCCTTTTAGATTGACGCTTTTATTTCGGGTTGGGTGCTTGGCGAATTTGGTTTTCGGATTTTTGTTTTAGTTTATTTTGGGTGGTTGCGAAAGGGACGACATTTTATTGTTAATCGTTAACTATAGAGACGAGGGTGAATTTTTAGTTTGCTGGTAGACGCATGTGGAGAATTCTGGAAGTTTTAGTGATAAGGGTTGAATGCGGAAAATTTTGTTTACATCCTGTTATTCCTCGTGATAAAGCAGAGAGAACTTGTATTTGACATTTTTCTCTATGCCCATTCATTTTTTGGGATTTTCTAATTAATAGATTTCCAGTCTTCATGTTTCAAGGGTGGTTTCATCCCTTAGGTATGAATATTAGAAGCTAGAAAAGATACGTGTCTGACATATTCGAATTCTTTAGTTGTCTGTAAAATTTTATCGAAATCGACGTGTATCAGTTGGGCGATGTCCCTTGTGAATCAAAGCTAAGGCATAATTCATGCGACCCTGTCTGAGGTTTCGGGTCCTTATCTTCTCAAGTTTCTGTCGATTCAAGCTTGTCGATATCCTTGAACGCGTGAACTTTGACACCTGACCGATTTTACGACCTCGCTATATTTCTTTCATCGGGTATACCTTCAATGGATAGTACTTAGGTGGCGTATTATTTCTGTAAAAAGAAATTCCTAT
This sequence comes from Habropoda laboriosa, assembly GCF_001263275.1. Lineage (NCBI taxonomy): Eukaryota > Metazoa > Arthropoda > Insecta > Hymenoptera > Apidae > Habropoda > Habropoda laboriosa. The sequence continues at coordinate 340,940 of NW_017100440.1, read as the reverse complement.
CGTTAACGTGTTGAAGAGAAGAATTTATGAGGAAGTGTCTTACATTTGTAAGGAAAGGAAGAGTTGGTTTTATTTTGTGAGATATCAGTGAGGATTGAATGGAATATTGAGTTGAATGAAGACGTTTGTGAATTGAATGATGAGTTGATTGAAGACGTTTGTGAATTGAATGTTGACTCGTGTGAAGATGTTGAGAATGGAATGACGAGTTGAATGAAGATGTTGAAAATGGAATGACGAGTTGAGTGAAAATGGTGAGTTGACTGAACACGTTTGTGAATTGAATGTTGACTTGTGCGAAGATGCTGAGAATGGAATGATGAGTTGAGTGAAGATGCTGAGAATGGAATGATGAGTTGAGTGAAGACGTTGCGAATGGAATGCGGAGTTGAGTGAAGATATTTGCGAATTAAGTGTTGAACAAATTGAACTCAAATATGGCTCAATGCAAGCACAATCAACATTCCACGTTGACAAACTAACCAAGTAACCCAATTTTTTCGTCATCTCGCATTAATTCCTTTAATTCAACGCAATTTCACATGCAAATAAGCGTACACAATCCAGGTCAGTTGAACATCTCCCATGCAGCTCACATCGGTGCAATATTTCACGCGAACAAATGCTCGAGGGCTCTAGACGCATTACTCGATCCCCAGATCTTATCGCGCGTTTGATTTTTGTTTTATAAATGTTGAATTCCGGGTGTCGCGCGGATATTGGGACAGGATGTTATCGCGGTAGTAAAATTTCCGCGCAATACCGGCGGATCTGGCCTCGTAAAATTTCACCGGGGCCGACAGTACACGCGAGCCAAACTTCATTTTTCCGGGGAGTTAAGCGCTGGATACACATCGCTCGCTTCCCTCCACTCGCCGGATAAGTACAACACGTGTACGGTGTAAAAGTGAAAAGTTTTACGCGAGAAAGTACCGTCGGAATGTTTATTTTATTGAAAATTTTCCAGGCCGGGACTGTAAAACGTTTCAACAGTTACGTCGAAGTTCCAGGCTGAAATTGAAATAAATTATAAAGTTGCTCTCTGTACTGATAATGTTGATTATCCTCGATACACCGAGGGGGTGAATGGAATTACCGGTTGTTTTCCTATGGAAGCTATTAGCATGGTTGAAATATCGTCGTGCATGTTTATTAAGCGTGACTCGATTTAGATGTGACTACGAAAGGATTCGTAAAATTGCATTGGCCAAATCGGATTGAGGCTTATCACAATGTAACGCGATTAAGCTGCGGCAAATACGCCGGTAGTCTGAAGCCATCCTATTCGAATTCGTCATTCGTCTGATCACTGTAGTACTGGCGACTGTAGCGAGGGGGATCGATTATAAATTTTCTCATAGATTCGTCGACACCCTCTTGTAAAGTTCATGTTTTTCAGTTTATTTGTTTAATTTAATAGAATAAATTAGGGTGGATTGTTGTGGAAGGTAATTAGACGGAGATGAGAGGAGAGTATTTGAAGAAAACAATTTTAAGTATTTTAAGTTTGCAAGAATTTTATCTTGTTTACCATATGTATAATTTTCTATTTTATTTATTTATTACGTTTATGGTACATATTATTCACGATGTACATTCGTTATGTTTAACATAAGGATAGAAACTTAAGTCTTTGAGAACGATAGACTTATGCACTCACAAAATACTATGGACTCAACCAATAAATTCACAAAAATAGTTGACGTGGTTGTGAACTCACGTACTTACGTATTTCTGAGGAAACTGTAATTTTTATATGATTTAGTTTAAAAAGAAAAATTGAATTAGTGACTTATATCAGCCACTCGGAAACCAAATCGATGAAATAAAATTCATTAAATTTGCTTTATCTATTAAAAATTAATTACTAATCAGAATATCCAAGTATAATTCCTTTCCCTTCGTCTTCAAAATGTTAATCTCATAGAATTTCAGCTCTAAATAAATTCCTCGATTTCAACTAATGAAAATTATTTCTGTTTACAGGTATGAATGCTCAAGCCGTAATCACTAGAAGATAAGACCTCCAGAATTTATCGTGAGTTTAATAAAACGAGCCAATCTTACAAATTCAATTTCCTTTGGAGAATTCCTACTTCCATTTACAAGCCGTAGCAAACAAATCAAGAATCTTAATTGAAAAAACGTCCTTAACATAACTGTATCGGGACCTCCATACCCAAAAATAGGAAACCGGCACGGGAGAATAGAGAGGGAGTGGTTGGCGTAGCGCGCAAAGCCTCGGCTTGCTACTCCGAAGGTCCCGGGTTCGATTCCCGGTTGGGTTCCTCAATATTTTTCCGTCGGTTGCTATAATTTTTAAACCGTTAGCAGTCAACTCACTTCACAATCGATCCACTTTAAATACTTAACCCTACAAGTGAAACCTCACAATTTCCCTCACAAAATTCCACTGTCTCCAAAAAAAGCACTGCACTCAATACGTTTCCCAAGAAAAAGCGACTTGAAAAATCGGCGTGTAAGACCAGAAAAT
>NW_017100440.1:338144-338427 GCF_001263275.1 Habropoda laboriosa | reverse complement strand
CAAATTGTAGGAACGACACGGTAGCGTTCGATCTCGAATTAAGTACGTCGGATTAAGCCGACACCGCAATCGTGCGTGTTAACGACATCTTACTATGTATCGGGGCGGCTCGATCAGGCACGGGGAGTGAAAAATGACGCCATTTACAGACACGATCTGGCTCCTCCTCTCGTGCCTGGAAACTCGCTGGGGATAAGTCCGGAACCGATACGTAAACTCGTTGAAACTCTGCTCGGAGGGTCATTCGTTCGGTTGCCGGACCACAAATTGAACGGTTTGTTTC
>NW_017100440.1:287009-338066 GCF_001263275.1 Habropoda laboriosa | reverse complement strand
GCCGCGGAGGAAATTTCCTTAGACAGTCCGTAAGTCGTCCCGGCGAATTTCCTGATTACAGTTGCGAGCTTTTGAGACGTTTGGAGAAGCGACGCGAGATATACCGCCGGAGAAAGTTTCTTGTATCGGCCTTCGACCCGTGGTGAAAAAGTTGTTTCAAACTTGCCTCGAGTTCTCTCTGTTCTCTGTTTTCGTTTTTTTTTTTTCGAGTTGCAAATTCGTTCGGCCTGACGTTTGAGGCATTGTTGCTCGGGCGGATTGATGTTGAATGGAAACATGTGCCGGGTGTTACTCGTAACTGGGGCGAACTCTGCGTTGAAGATTGTGCAGCGGTGTCGTCAGTTCTGACCCTAATTGAAAAGATTGGAGATTTCTGTTGGTGACTTGTGACACTTGTACGGTGCAATAATATTCTACTTTGTTTTAATTGTTGTTTCTCAGAATTGGGATAAGTAGTGTGTTGGAAGTTGTGCAGTAGTGTGATGAATTGTGTTTCTAATTGAAAAAATTGAAGGTTTTTGTGGATGATTTGAGAGATTTGTGTGGTGCAATAATGCTCCACTATATTGAATTGGAGTGTGTTGAATTTAGAGCTGGAAGATTTGTAGTAGCATAATCAATTGTGTTCCTAATTGAGATCCATTTCAAAACAAATCAATTCTACCCAAAAAATCGCAGAAAGAGTTCAACCCTCCGCCTAACATATACCCAGAGTTAAAACGAAAATTCTGACAGCAGGTCGTATCGATTTAACGGGCGGCACATCTGCCGCGTTAATCTGTACCGCGCGATCAGTTCATGGTCCGTTAGACTCGAATCCTAAAAGGCATCGATCCCTGTGGCTCGAAACAGGCGTTCACCGTGTTAATTCCGTCGTCGGCGTCTGAAAAGTCGAGGACCAATTGCAGCTCGATCGGAGGAAGAAAGGAGGGAGAGGGTTGCCTCTGGAACGAGTGGTAGATGTGAGGATTAAGTCGAGAGGGCAGCTCGTAAATCAGAAGCTCAGCCAGCTATGTCTGCGGCGCCGGAGATAATAACCATTTTGCGCTTCCATAGGCTCCGTTCCGCCCCCGTCGTTATAAGCGATCTTACGACAGAGAGAGAGAGAGAGAGGACCCATTCAATTAACTTCGTAAAACGTAAATCGAGACGCTCTCCCTGCTTCGTTCCTCTCCACCCTACCCCCTCCTCCTTCTCTTGCACCCTTTATCCTCGATCGTTTTCCTATCATTGCTCTTTCTCTCGCGCCTCCCTTCTCCACCCTTAAATGCAGTCCCCCCTTAAATTTCTCCTCTGGCTAATATTCGTGCCACGCGCTTATTGTTCGATTAGCATATTCAGAATGTGACACAGTTGTTGCGTGCGCTATCGGAGTTCATCAAGGGTGCGTGACTTTTTGGTGTTTTTTTTCCCCCTGGGAGAATGGTTTATTCAATATTACGTAGCTTTTTTGGGGGGTTGTTTTGTTTATGGTAGGTGTGTATTTTTTTTCTTTTTCTTGAGGTTATTCGCGAGACCACATTGTACGGGATGAATGGTACGTTGTAAGTTGGGTTTAGCAAAAGTGAGAAAGAGGGAACGATTCTGGGGAGGTGTAGTAAATTTCGAGTAATCCGGGGCTGGGGAGGAGAACAGAAGTTATTCAGGGAAACATGAGCTGAATGAAAATTAAAGATACACTTTATGAGAATCGGTTTTTTATTGTACTATGTGCAATTTTTTTGCTTCTTTTTATTTGACGGTGTATTAAAACGGCGAATTTAACGCGTACTCTTGTTCGTGAGTATTAGAAGCAAACTTAAGTGGTCGTTAAAAAATTTTCGTTATTCAACATTTATTCGGAATTATTCAACGACACTTATTTCACACGTTATTTGTGGATTGACGTTTAACCCTTTCGCGGGACTCATATTTCCCACTTGAGCGTTTGAGCAAAAATTGGCTCAACTTAGCGTAAAATAGTTGAGTCGTGAAAGGGTTAAAGTTTCTGCTCGCAATCTTATTAAAGTAGAAATTAACTTATAGAATAGCACTTATGAACTGCAATGTTCGTGTTCTAAACAAGGGGTTAACGAAATCCCGAAATTTCCCATCGCGGTCTCTAAATTTACAACGCATCACACAAAGCCGACAACTTGAAATAATAAAGCGTGTTTCAACGTTGAGAAATGAAGATCCTCGTGGCCACGAACGACTTAATTACAAGCTCCAAAGTATCCTTAGCATTGAGCGAGCGCAAGTACCAGCCGTATCATAAACTCCATTCGTGTCTAGGTTCTCTCGAGGAGGTGTCGGGTGGAGTGGAGGTGGTTCCAGGACGATTCCGCTCCTAATAGAGGCGACCTGGAGATTTATCGGTCGTGATGCAACGGCTGCGCGGCCCCATATCGCGTCTTCGACGGTGCATTCGCAGTCAGGACCAAAAAGGAATCGCATAGTCGGCCAAGGGGCGATGGTTTGAATAGCAAACGAGCCCCATGTTCCGCGAACTCTGGCTAAGGTCACGTGTTTCGCGTTGTTTCTCCCTCTCTCTCACATTCTCTCTCTTTGTGTCTCTCATATTCTTTCTCTCTCTCTCTGTCTCTGTTTAAGTGCACTGGACACAATGAATTTCACGCGACAATTATACACACAGTCATCGCTCTATCTCACCTTTTTCCCTCCTCCTCTCTTTTTTTCCTTTGCTTCCTCTACTCGCGAGGCTCGTAACGGAGCCTCGTTAATAGTATCGTGACCGACGGCGATAATGAATACGTAATTGCACGTGTGTAATAGCTTTTTAATGTTTCAATTGCGATCGTTGCGAGACGAAAGAATGTTCGAGCGTGCAATTCGTTTCACCGTAGAACGCTTAGACACAGGCCATCGTTTAACCTGTGTTATAAATGCAGCTTTTCCCTCTTACCCTCTTTTTTGTACCACGAACAACAGGCGTCTTTGTCCCTTTTATGGGGCGGAGAGGGAAGGGATCTTGATGCGCGTGTCGCGTCGCGATGGGAATTTATATCGAGCATGGAATTCGTGGACGGGGCTCCGTTCACCGCGAATATTCTTTCCGGAAATACGCAAGAAATCGCGTACACGTAATGTCGTCACGTACGCGAAAATGGCGTGAAAGACCGCTCGTTCCTGTTTCGCCAGCCGTGGAACACGTGACCGGGCGTCTCGCGTGCATCTACGCTTGCCCGTGCGGCGAAAAGTATGCTGGAACGCTTGCAAAATCGATTACGGGGTTACCGAGGTTGATTACGAATTTTACTGCGCCTCGTGATATAAACTTGGAAAACTTGTAATTCGAGGATGTTTTTGGTGTTAGACGAGATTGAAAATTTTTTCGAAAATTGATCGGTAACATTGTGATAGGACATCGTGATGCACTGGAATTTGTGTAACTATAGTGCAAGAGTATAGTGTTTAAAGTAGTATTTGTAACTTTTGTGTCTCATTTTTTGGATGGAATTTAATAGGCTATATTTCTTGGTAATGGAAAATTGTATTAACTGGTCCTTTCATAGGAGGAAATAAATTTTGCATCTACTATAATTTTGAGTTTGCACTTATTATGTGCCTGAAGGTAGTGATTTTTGAAATTTCGATAGTTTAGTGTTCTAAGTGATTTTATTCATAATGTGATTGCTATGTGCTGAAAGAAGGTAGATTTACAGATTAATCTTGTGGCAGTAATTTTTTAAAAGGTGAACATACAATAGTTTAGTATTTCAGTGTGATCATTAAAACAGGTTACCCAAAGATTAAAAGAATTAAATAAAAAAGGGAATCTGAAGATGGGATCCAATATACTATTACAAATTAGTGCTAAAAATAAAAAATAACGATCACAGGTTGACTGATTACACAACTCACTAAAGATAGCGTGTCATTCTTCAAATTGCTTTTTAGTGCTTACCAATTTTTCACACACCTCTCTGTGAATCCTATAACAATCCTAATTCCTAATCCCAGATCCCTAACAATAATTTCAATTATTCCCTCGCAACTTTGCTTTCTCACATAATCCCAAAATCACCCAATTATTTCTACACTAATCCAGCATCCCAAAACCTTCCATCCTACCCATAAACATAACTCCTTATCTCATTTTCCAAAAATTTGCCTCTTACCACCTCCAATCACCCTTACTCAACCAAAATTCCAAAAGCCAATATTGTGCAAGAATGAAAATTTCGGAGGGTGTCCAGTGATTTGATTTTTCCAATCTATGGACGTTCTAGATTACAAATTTTCACAAACCGAGACAAGTTCCCTTCCAAATTTCAATCATCCCCGCACAAAACCCAGCCTCCTCGCATAATCGCACAGCCACGAGGTGATTCGAATACAAAAGCTTGCGAACACCAGCTCCGAACTTTCGCGAAACCGGCAGTTTTACCTGTCCGTCCAACCTGTACAATACACATTCCGCCGGCTTGACGTCGGATAGAGGTTAATCTGTGAGCGCGGAACGCGCGGAAAACTCGTTCCAGGAGGATGCACCGTGTCCGTGCGTCAGTGGATAGGTGGTTTGGTTGAGGGGTGGGACGGTCGACACGGGTCCTGCAGGATCCACGACGGCATATCAAGCAGCCCCAGACACGCTGGAAGATTAATGCGAGCCCGTCCCGATGGTCGTTACCGACCTAAGACGATTACATCGTGCTTAAGTTCAGGAGCCGTCGTCTGTGCCATCTTAATCGCTGGGTCACGTCGGATGTACGCCATTCTAATTAGTTAATCCACCTATTGGCCGTGGCGCGCGCGTTCGCCCGCGCGCACTACGCGTACAGACCATGGAACAGATGTTAACGCGAAACATGTACCAATTAGAGGGCGAGTAAGCTCTTCCTCGTACGGTCGTTCCTCCATGCTTGACGAATTCCGTGTCCACATGGTGGGCGATACGTGAGTTTTGATATCCGTCGACGCTACTACCCCCTTCTCTCTTGGTTGTGCTCTGTTGGCTGGATATGGCTACGTGCGTCACCACTAATTAGGGGATGCGATCGGTTCACCTTATTACTGTACGCATTATCGTGTAAGGGGCGCTGCGATCTGTAATACTATTAGCATTAATTGGAATGGAGCAATTAACCTTTAGCGGGGCAGGATGGCGTTCGGATAAGCAGATAGCGCCGGGCTAATATGCGGCGTGTGTTCGCGTGTACGTGAATGGACGTTGCTCTTTACCCTTTTCGATTGCTCTCGCTGTGATTTCCGGGTGGAGATTTCTGGAGGGAAGATTTGAATGCAGGTGATTAGTTGGCGGTGAGTCTTGATGGAATTTGGTTTTGGGGAGTGTGTGGATTTGTGATTGGTGAAAAATTTTGGTTGGGTGGGTTGGAAGTGATGGTTTTAGTAGGTGTGTGGAAATTAATTAGGTACCATTTTTTCGTAAGTCTTGACGACTTTATTGATCGAAAGTCGCCATATATTTTTGGAGGGAGAATTTTTCTGCTTAGGAAAGTATGTGTGTTGGTGAGTGGTGAAAAATGTTGGTTGAACCAGTTGGAAGTGATGGTTTTGTTAGGTGCCATTTTTTGCTAGGTCTTGACAACTTTATTGATTGAAAACTGTCATGTATTTTTGGAGAGAGAATTTTTCAGTTACCCGATAAATGGAGAAATGGTCATCCAAAATAATGTAGATTATTTTGAACGTTAGAATTGTGTTTAATTTTTTGTAAAGAAATATTGGAGTTTGTAAGAGAAAAGGTACTAATCAGTACTTCAATTGAAAAATTGAAAGAGTCTGTTAAGGCAATAGATGATTTTATATGGAAAAATTTATAAAAGGTACTTATCAAGTGTAGGTGCATTTAATACTTCCATTGAAAAATTGAATAGGTTTCATTGATGGGAATATTCCTAACCTACTACATTTTCATCCTCGTAAAGTAAGATTTACGCTTATACCAATTATTCTTCTCGTTATTTATGGCTTAAGTTCAAAGTCCAAGGACAATTCAAATTGTCATTTATTCTACTTTACGTTAATATACGAATTATTAAAACAAATAGTTAAATATTGAACAACTTAACGATTAATTAAAATAAAATATGTATAGACATTTATCTAACGATAATATTATCTCACATGAAATACATACAGTATGCACATCTACATATACCGAATTCCTTCTTGAAATTTTGCTATGGGTCCAAAATGACCCTGCAGACAGCATTCGTCTTCCGCGCCCGTCCAAAACCATTCGCCTTCCGAGGGTCGATCAAACCTCGCATACATTCTCCACTCTCTTAAAAACGACAAAAAAAAAAAAAATAAGCGCAAGACTTGGCCAGCTAATTGTCACCTATTTATTATTCACCCACCAAAATGAAATATCACGAAGTAAGCGATATTAAAATTCTGACTGGCGCGAAGTCAGCCGATAAAACATGACGAATGGCGGTAGATATGGTCGCCGGGGGAATTTCACTTGCAAAGTGGACTCGCAACAATGCCTCGCAGGCCGTGCAGTTGCGGCACGCTTCGATTGCGAATTTCGTGGATCCCAGGCGGGCTCGATTTAATTCGACGCGACCATTTCATTCGGATTAATTCGAACACGATCTCTCTCTCTCTCTCGGAGAGTTCGATAATTTTCCAGTTGAGAGACCACCGCGTTGCAATATGTCTCCTCCTTCATCTCACACGTTTGCCTCTGTAACACCACCCTTTGTACACGTTCTTCATCCCCTCTCTCCTTCGTTTCGCTCTTCCTGGCGTCCCGATGATACCGTTAGGAGAAACTCGAGTTTCGTATCCGGTGAGGAGGATGCGTGCCAGGACTATCAAGCGAATTGCATATTACTTCGTAGAACGAAAGGATGACAGGAATACGTGAGAAGTGAACTTGCTGGCTGTGATACACTCACCCTTGGCTAATCGAAAGCACGGGAGAGAGAGAGAGAGTGAGAAGTGAACTTGCTGGCTGTGATACACTCACCCTTGGCTAATCGAAAGCACGGGAGAGAGGGAGTGAGAGAGAGAGTTGGCGAGAGAAAACGACGGAACTTCAGTTGACGAAGATGCTTGTCGTTAGGGATGACTGATAATTCTGATGGAGTATGGAGCATTTGGGGCGTGAATTCTTGGGAAATGCTTCTTGGGAGGAGTGTTTGGAGGATTTGGAATTTGGAAGCACTGGGTTGCGTTTTCATTTTTGGTAATTTTTGTTTTTTGTGAAAATCGGAATTTTGAATTAGCTTGAAAAGAAAAGGAGGAAATTTCAGGACGTTGGGGTCGACGAAGATGCTTGTTATTAGGGATGATTGGTAATTCTGATGGCGTGAATTCTTGGAAAGTGTTCCTTGGGAGGACTATTTGGAGGGTTTGGAATTTGGAAGCACTAGGTTGCGTTTTCATTTTTGGTAATTTTTGTTTTTTGTGAAAATCGGAATTTTGAATTAGCTTGAAAGGAAAAGGAGGAAATTTCAGGGCGTTAAAATTTTGACGATGTTTGTCATTAGGGATGACTGGTAATTCAGATGGCGTGAATTCTTGGAAACGTTCTTGGTAAGACAATTTAGACGATTTGGAATATGGAAGACTTTAGTTGCATTTTAATTTTCGTCAATTTCTATTTTTCTTTTTTTTTTAATTTTGTATTACGATAGTTCAACCCTTTCGTGACCGCATTATTTCTTGAAGAATTTGTTATTTATCTACAAGTGGTAGTGTCTGAAATGGATCCTAAATTGAGAGCAATTTTTGTTCGAGCAGGCAAGTGGGATATATGCGACCCACTGATTACGAAAGGGTTAAAATCAAACGCGGAGACTTCACGACGTTTGAGTTGAAGATGCTTGTCATTAGGGATGACTGATAATTTAGATGGAGTCTGCAGCATTTGGGGCGTGAATTCTTGGCAAGTGTTCTTGGTATGACAATTTAAACGATTTAGGCATATAGAAGCCTTTGCTTATGCACGCTTTGCAAATGAATTTTATTTCTCAATGTTTCAATTTTTCTTAATTGGTATTCTATTTTCTTCTATTAAAATAGATATTTTAAATTAGCTTGAAATAATTTATTCTTGTTTAACCCTGTCAGTAATGAACAATTTAAAGTTAGACGTTTATTATTACCAATGTTCAGCTTGGAATAATTTTCTTTAATTTTCAAAGTCACTCTCACCCTTTTTTATAGTTAAACCTCTAATTTTTTTCACTTATCTTTTAACAGATGTTGAGACGACGTTGAAAATGTCGTTCATCAGTCACAGACACTCAAATGACTGCTTCATTTTTTCTACAACATTTGCACAATAAATACAATAAAAACATACGCTTTAGTATACTACAGTCACCTTCTTCGAGGCATACTATACCATACAAACGAAAACTTTCTATAGTTCCACTGGCAACAGGCTAGCAAAATTGAACGAACACCTACATACACTACCGGCCAAAAGTTTGGAATCACCTCCCACTTTTCATCAATATTATATGTATCTGTTGCTAATTTTTTATAGATTTGAAGTTTATCTCATATCACTTGATTCGAATGATAAAAAATTCTCAAAGTCGCTGACTTTTTTCTGGAAGCTTTTGTGTAAATTGCAACACTCAGTGATTCCAAACTTTTGGCCGGTAGTGCACATAGATCCAAAGCTTTAATAACAGTCATACTGGCGTTCTACAAATATATTGCTCAGATTGCAGCAGAATCTACAAACTGTTGTAAGTCAATGAACAAAGCACGTGTATACACCAGCGGTTCTTCCTATGCAATCTACTAGATTCTAACTAGAGATCTACCAGTCTAGATCTGACAAAAGGATTGCCAAGAATTCACACTCCCACTTTGCAGAACCAATTTTTAAGCATAACTCTCATCTAGACAAAACTTCTCCCACTATCTCCTATTTGTCAATTAACCAAAACTATTATAGTAAACGAATAAACGATTAATTCTCTGATAAAACTTCACGTTCCACAGAAATTTTCCTCTCCAGGTGAGGGAGAACAAATTTCTCAGCTTCAAGTATCGTTGCTTTGAAATGAAAACATCGACGGTGGTTCGTACTCATTCTTCAGAGAGGTCTCATTCATTTCCGCGGATATTCTTACGTTCCACGACCAAGTTCGTTCCTCTTATTTCGTATCTCGTCTTGGTTTCCTCTCTTTCTTTCCTTTCTCGTGTGATTTTACCATCCTCCTCCTCGTTTCTCTCCCTATTCTCGTCCGTTTATTACGCTTATTTTTCCGGTTTCATCGCGGTGCAGAAGTCACAACAGGTGTAGGCAGAAATTGAACTCGCGGGGCAGGACTCATTTACTCTTCATTACGAAGTGTCTGTTGCGACTTGGAGCAGAGAGCTCTCGTCTTCAACTTTGCCAAGCTAATTTAATGTCCCGCTGTCGCCCGCCTCTGTTCCGGTTATGTTGCTTAATACCATTGTTAATTTTGCCGTTCACGTTCCGCCGGGTTTTACAGCTGAACTCCTCCTCTCCCTCCTATTTTGCACCGCGTAAGCCCTCTTTGATGATACTTTTTTTGCGATTGCTCGCTGCGATAAACACCGGGCAACGGGAATTTTGAAAGCTTACGGAACGTCCTGTGCACTTTCTGCGTTGTCTTGATGGAGGAAGTTGCGAAGGATGCTGCGTTTGGTGAGAGAAACGTGGACTGTGAGTGCGAACGTTTTCTCTGGAAATTTGCTGATTTTTCAGTGTGAAAAATATTTTCCGTTTCTGGAATAATTAAGGCTTTTGTTGCGGTAGATTTTGAGGCTGCGGGAATGTTTGTGAGAAAATTGAGAAAATTTTTAATAGAATATTTTCTATTACGTTTCGACACAATGTTTTTAGATCTCATTTTTCTTCATTTGTCGTTTGTTTGCATCTAGTTCTACATACATTAAATAAGCAAATAAACAGCGATAATAAGCCATTGGTTTTGAAATCTTCCAAGTTGATATTGCAGTTAATTTTGAGGGGAGAATTGATCGTTGTGAGTTTTCAATTATTTTGTTTTTCTTCGGTGCAATTTTTGTATTCCTTTGCGAGTCAGTGGTGTGATTCTTTGAGCCATTGGTTTTGAAATCTTCCGAGTTGGTATTGCAGTAATAACCAAATAGTGATAAGTTATCACTGATAACGCAATTTATGTTACAATATTCAACGTGTGTGACAGAAAGTACATTTTTAACCAGGTCTGAAAAATTTGTTGTTTTAAAATTTCAGTTCTTAAATTAAAGTACAAGTGTGTGAAGGATAAAATTAACGGTTAAAATAAAAAGAAAAACAGCAAATTTTCATGATAGTAATGAAAGGGTTAAGAAGATTCTCTAAAGTTGATGCAGCAACTTAATTTTGTATAGGTGCAGTATTATGTTACATCGTTGTGACTAATCTGTTTGATATTTATTATTGAAGTTGCATGTAGGTGACTAGAACTCGTTTTAATCCATTGGTTGGACCTGCTTCAGAAAGTATTTTTAGGCAGCCTCTATCGAGGTGATTGTGGATCAAGGATAAGAATAATTCGTTGGGGGAAAGTTACGAGACTAATATTACAAAAGAAGAAACAACAAGTATTCTATGAGATTTAAAAAGTGTCTCATAATGGTGACAATTATTTTCCAGCAATAACAACGAAGCTACCGAAAATTGCAATGAAAAATTATTTTCTATTTAATTAGGATTTCCATAAAAATTCTTAAATATTGCATTTTCTAATCTATTTAAAATTGCCCTCATAATTTTCTATAAAAATTGCAATAAAATATTATTTTCTAATTAATTAGGATCCCGATAAAAATTCTTAAATATTGCATTTTCTAATCTATTTAAAATTGCACTCATCGTTTATTATAATCTTTCGCTAATATTATGAAAGATGAAACAACGAATATTTTATTAAAAGTGTCTCATAATAGTGACAATTGTTGTCCAGCAATAACAGCGTGGCTACCAAAAATTGCACTACAAAATTATATTCTAATTGATTAGAATTTTCATAAAAATTCACAAATATTGTATTTTCCAGTCTATTTAAAATTGCACAATTCGCATAATTCACGATAATAATTCATCCAACGATTCTCCATCGAAAATACACATTTCCATCCTATCTTCTTTCTGCGCCATGAAACATCGATCATCATTTTTTCCACTAAACGCTGAAGAAACACATAACGCACGATATCACGAAAGCGCAGGGATGTTCCTGTGAAATCGTATTTCAGCTTGTTGCACGAATATGAACGCGTCTCGTTCTTATCCAACCGGTCTCCTCGCCTCCTTCCTTTTCTCTCTACCTTTGCCTTTTGCGACGATATCTTATCCTTGCTCTTTTACTTTTTCACGACCCTAAGTTGCACATCGTGCACAACACACAACGGTTCGTCGAGCCACGTAACCGTGAGTTAAGGATTCTTCCTTTAGCGAGATCGTGTGTTCCGGCTGCAACCTTGTTTTCCGCGGCTGCAACGAAGTACTAATTAATTTTCTGTCATCGCTTCTTTCGCCGGCGATAAATCAGCTAACGAAGTTTCAATTTGCCGTCCAACCGGCGAGAAACTTCTCGCTACGGGACTATAGTTCCGTTTAATCAGGGAAATTACCACTTTTTGTCCATCGATTTTATAGAAAATGACCGGATTTTGAGGGGAGAATTGATCATTGTGAGTTTTCAATTATTTGGGTTCCTTTGGTGCAATTTTAGTATTCCTTTGTGATTAATGTTTGAGTCGTTGGGTTTGAAATGCCTCGAGTCGTTGGTTTTGGAATATTCTGAGTTGATATTGCAGTTAACTTTGAGGAGAGAATTGGTCGTTGTGAGTTTTCAATTATTTTGTCTTCTTTGGTGTAATTGTTGCATTTCTTTTCGAGCCATTGGTGTGATTTTTTGGATCATTGGTTTTGAAATCTTCTGAGTTGATATTACAATTAATTTAAGGGAATTTAGGCAATTTTGTTGAGTTTCTTTGAGACCTCCCTTTGAATTTCATTTTGATTGTACAAAATTGTACTTGAATTGAAGACTGAACGTAAAAAAATTTATACGTGTGAAAGATACAAATTTCAAGAAAATTTGTTGTTACCAAAATATTATTTATTCATAAAACATATCCGAACTTATTTTCCACACGTACCACACTACTTTAATCGATCTTATATTTTTATTTTAATATTTCGAAGTCCCATTAATTAACGAAGAAACCTTCATTAACACTTACAGATCGATATTTTACTTTTCATGCCAAATCTTCAATTCTGAGAAGTACTTAAAGAAGAGATCACAAATTTCTTGAATACTATCAAAATAAAGCTATTTTTTTATTTCTATTCCAGGTTTTAGAATATTTTCCGCTCTCCCGAACATTTGCAACATTTTTTCCCCGAATCTTGTGCTCTGCACAAGAAAATAGAACGGCATAATTGTGACATAATGAAGCATGCAATATTAAATTCCCGAAGTAGGAAGTTTGGCGTGAAAGCGTGGGAATAATCAACCTCCTGTTACCTCCTCTTGTTCGAATTCGCGTCAGAGGTGCGAATTTCGGGAAGGGAAACTATAGTTGGTGGATTTTCAGCGAGCCGCAACAAAGGTCGTCGAGTTACGCGTTCAAGAGGTAATGAATCGATAATGCCGGAACGAATAATGGCGCGGGAGCGGTTCTCGTTAGGTAGATAGAGTCGTTATACGGCCAATCAAATTGATAAGGTTGCAATTGAAGCGTCGATTAGGCTATCTTCATCAGGCCATTCATTTTTCTTTCTAATCGAGATCGAGATGCATCGCTTCGCTCACTGTAAGCCTAAGTATCCATGATGTTCCCTTTGAAAACGACTTAGTCATGCGTTCATTCTACACTGCGACGATGATTTAGCTTAATTTCCTCGTTTCTCGAGGGTTCTTCAATTAAGTTTCAGAACAGGAAGTACTTATTCCTGAATTCTTCATTGAAAACATATTTTGTTCGATTATTTCTTAAACCGAAAGAGAAAAACAATGTAATTGTGCGTTCGTTAACTTGATTTCCTCATTTCTCGAGGGTTGGTCGATTAAATTTGAGGACAGGAGAGACTTGTTTCTGAATTTTTAATTGAAATCGTATTTATTTAATTATTTCTTAACTTTTTATTTTAAAGAATAAATTTAAAAAAAAATAATGATTTAGCTTAATTTCCTCGTTTCTTGAGGGTTGCTGAATTGAATTTGAGGGCAGAAGTTACTCCTGAATCTTTAATTGAAAACATATTTATTCAATTATTTCTCAACTTTTTTTTTATTGGAAAACTTTTTCATTTTTCCATTTTTCAATGATCAGTGTTAACGGTAACAATCTATACAAAAGAACGTACGTTCTTTGTTTTACTATACACGTTGCTATTATTACACAGCTAATTAGCGCGAGAAAGTTGAAAAGTGGAGAATTATTATACAATTCCATGAACTTTCGAGATAAAATGCAATGAAACATACTTTAATAGTCCACACAAATTATGGAAACGAGCTGTTTTAAACCAAATATAGCTGCATTTCCCAGAATTTATATATGAAACATGCTGAAACTATATTTTAATCAGTTAATAAAATCTTCAGAATAAACGCAAATAACACAATACTCACGCAAAATAAATTATTTCACAAAATAATCGTACCTGTACAGGTAAATTTCTTGAATTGAAATGTACATACGTACGATCATTTTTATCGCTCACCGAGAAGAGAATGCAGAGAAATTCTTCAATGTTTAATCGATCACAGTGAATGAAATTTACAACAGAATGACTGCCGAAAAGTGAACAGTCATCGTTATCGATGACTTTGTAATGTCGACGTATTAATAGCATGGATGTACGGTGCTTGAGTGCTGGCGACCGGAAGGACAATCAAATTGGCAGAGCGTAGAGAGTGAAGTAAAGGGTTAAATGAAATTAATCCTACATCAGGGTGGCTGTGTGCAACCGTGTATCGGTTGTACGGACAAAGGCACTGTTAAATTGCAATTTCGAAGATTCTTTGGAAAATTCATTAGTCGATGTTAAATTTAGCTTCCAGGAAAATTAATATAATTTTCACGTTGAATACCTCGAATCGAAAGAACTCGCTCATATTAAACCATTCGCAAATTCGTGTCGAGTTTTATTCATACTTCTCACTTTTTTGTAAAGAAAAGAGTTCTTTGATTTTCTTCTCATTTTTTTGGTAGAGTTGTGACATTTCTTTGGTTTTCCGTTAAAATATTTTTCGCGTTTCGGCACAAACTTATGGGATTACTTAATAATTATTTTAAACACACATTTAAATTTTATTTTACTTTCTTGTAATTTTTTTTTTGGTAGATTTATGAAATTTCTTTGGTCTTCACGAAAATATTTGTCGCTTTCGCCACGAATTTATGAAATGACATAATAACAAACGCAAAAAGAAGCGACAAATCAGAGAAAGAATTGTTTTTAAACACTACGTACGAATAAATTTTTCACTTTGAAAGTTTTTTCCAAAATCATTCTTACGTGTTTCCAGGGAATTATACATATATTCTTTGAACAGTGTCGAATGTATCGTCGTTGATTAATGCATCAATCAAGCCTTTCTTGAGTAACAGATTGCAGAGAACGAACAGCGGCGGTATTGTCAATGGAGTAATAATTTCTGCGCGCTGCATTCGTTGTTTCCCATCGAAACGCTTTCAGCGATACATTAGTCCGAACATTGTAATCTAAAATTTGATCGTCGTGATAATATGCAGCTGATGCATTAACGCGACACAGAATGTTGAAGCATCACCATTGCAATCACGAGAGCGCTGGTTAAAATCCAGTAACGCGTTGCGAGACAAAATTCAATTCCTCCGGATACAGAACCCCGCTGCTGGGTGTATAAATAACAAATTACAGTTCCGTTAATACCTCAAACAGAGACGTTTCTACAAAGATGAGACAACATAATTTCTACATCGAAGACATCCAAGTTTCAGCGTTGAAACACGGTAATTCCAGCGCATAAGTCCTTTCTATTCGACATTAAACTTACCTTAGTGTACTTAATTTCAATTAGTAAATGTAGCTGTTTGCACTTCTACAGAAACTTATTAAACTTTAGTTCGTAAAACGAAGTACTTACACAGTTCTGTGTTGAACATACACTTCAATTTTCTTGCTGAGCAAAGATTAATTTAATAATAATTATTGGGTGTGCAAATTTTTTCACAAACTTAAATACTGATTTACAAAAAATCAAACGCTATTATTTGTAATCGTTTGAATGACTTTTTTCCATTTATTGGGCAGCCGAGGAATTTCCTCGCTGAAAAAGTATGGCGATTTTGAGCTGATGAAGTTTTCAGGACTTTTTGAAAAAAGGCACCGAATTAATTTGTGCACCTAATATGTGATCGTCGAATTTTTTCTGGTTCAATCGAGTTTCCACTTTCTGTTTGCTTTCTAAATTCGATCAAAGTAAATTTCTAACGTAATATTAAGAAAGTATCATATTAAACAAAAATGAGAACGCAGAAATAGTATCAAATTTAATTTAATACGTAATGAAACTGTTAGCTTAGGTTAAGTTAGGTTAATTGAAAAATTCTGTTGTTTCATCTGAAAAGAAAGTAAGCCAAGGTTTCCCCAAATTTTCAGCTGCCGCTGTTCCAGATTTCCCCATTTTGCAGCGATACGAAATAATAATATCGCAAAATGTAATGTCAGAACGTTTACAAATCCTCATAAGCAGAAATCTAGTGTCGTGAAAGTTCAATGAACCCAAGAAACCAAGCGAATAGTTCCCCTTCCACCAATCCAACATGGCGGCTAGCGCTCCTTAACTCCGTCAACTCACGTTTCTCCTTTCCGCTGTAACTCCTTAACAAAGCATTTATAGACTTTTCTCCACGTAACATTTTAGTCTTATTTTTAACTCTAGAACGCGCCAGTAAATTTTCATCGAAAACTTTTCGGACACCCTGTATACTCGCCGAAAAGTTACCGCACGATAAACGAGAATAACGCAGGCACGCCACGAAGAGATAGATGGAACAAAATTATAAAGGGGGTTGTATTTTCTGTACAAAGTTCATACGATTACGTCGATTGTTTCTCCTGTTACGTTTAACGGGCATATTGACTATGTACACCATCCGTTACACCCCTCTCGTTCTCCCTTCTGCCGGGCTGAAATAAACGGACAACCATTTGAACGATGATTTCTATGATACCGCCGGTACATTATTTGCGTTACAATGCAGCGTGCGTTCCGCGACACCCGTGAAAGTTGGGGCTGCAATGTTTAATGGCGCGTTCCGACAACAACGATATGTCATTTTAGTCCATTGCAAATATTGGCACAGCCGCAATCTCCCCCTCGTGCTCTCACTCGGCCAGCTTAAAATAGAGTTGGAAACGGCGACGTCTTGTGAAGTTTGTTTAGACACCTCGGTTGCTTCAGCTTCTTCTTCTTCTTCTTCTTTCGGCGAGCTCGACTTTCTGGGTCTCGGTATTTTTCAACGAGATTTTCACGCGTTGTCCGTCCGTTCACGCGAATTCGCGCGGATCATGAATAACGCTGATAGAATTTCGTCGTAGATCGATGGCAGGTTTTCATCCATTTCGAATGATATTTCCGCGTTGAAAGCTTTGCGCGGGAGTTAGAACAATTTTTTTTTTTTTTTGCTTTTTCCCTCGTCGGCTGAAATCTTTCATATTTGGTTTGTCAGGCTTCATTTCGGCTTTGGTTATTCAATTTTTCCAATCGATTTCCAGGTCTCTTTTTCCCTTTTTTTTTTGTACGAAAGTCAGCAAGCTGTGCTGATAGATGAATTTTAGAATGGTGGAGAAAAGTGAAAACTTAATTTTTCCGGGAGTAAAATATAGAGATAGAATGTACGAAACAATCTGGAAAGTTTGCGGTTGAATGGGGCTTCGTAAGTGAGTGGGCGAGATCAGAGAACGGTGTAAGTTACTCTTAACGAATTTTTCGGAAGTAGGGAAACGTTATTTTTTTCGAAAATTAACGACAGTAACATTTTTTTCTAAATCTTTGTGAAATATTTATATGTTTAACGATGAAATTTGCTTTTCTGATAGTAGTTCGTGATATTTCTACTTAATCTCTTAAATCATATGGAAATTTACACCTAAAGCTGTAATCTCAAAGTGAGAATTTTTGTAAATCAAGTACTTAATTGTCTTAACTCAAGTACTTATGTTGTTGCTGCTCTCATATTGCAGATCACTAACCTTACTGTGAATGGTGTTGTTTCTACACTTATTTGGTGCGTTTGAATGTGAACTACGTGATTAAGTGCATAACTCAATTAAAGAAAAATTGACTCACGTTGTTTCTGATCTCATTGATGTCAAATACTTGTGTTGTTTCTACTCTGCCTTTGTAAATCATTGTGATTTTTACTGTTTCACGTATTTAAATCTGAACAACATGATTCAGTGCATAACTCAGTTAAACAGAAATTGACTCACGTTGTTTCTGATCTCACTGATATTAAGTATTTGTGTTGTTTCAACTCTCCCTCTGTAAATCATTGTGATTTCTAATGTTTCATGTGTTTCAGTGCGAACAACACGACTCACTGCGTAGCTCAATTAAAAAAAAAATTGACTTACGTTGTTTCTGATCTCATCGATACCAAGTACTTATGTTGCTTCTATTCTGCCTTTGTAAATCACTAACCTTATTATGAATTGTGTTGTTTCTACATTTATTTAACGTATGTAAATCTGAACAACATGATTGAGTACACACCTCAATTAAAAAAAACATAGAATTGACTTACGATGTTGTCAACTTAGATAAATCAACTTGTCACACTAACTCACTCTCTCTAATTTCACCGTTTCACTATTTTATTTCACTGAATTCTCTGAATATCGTTACTTAAAAGAATCTGGCTTTTTCTTCCGTGAAATGAAGTCCCTTTGCACAGATTATCAAACAAAGGAACAAGTACCCGATCGCAAAGAGTAAACGTTACACGAGCTTCCGCAAATAAAATAATTTGTACCAACGTTTTTCCCGCCACTTCTCTCGTAGGTTGTATCAAAAGATCGCTTTAATTACAAGAATGTTCCCGGGGCAAAACGGGCAAACAGTGTGTTTAATAGGCAACACAGCGCCTTTAAAAGCAGGGAAGTTTGTTTAGAGAAAGCATTAAAGCGTTCGGAAGGTCCCGAGACATAAAATAAATGAGTTCCATCGGCCCCTTTTCTTTCGTGCTCTAATTCCAGCCATTCCCTTCTTCGATGCTCCGCTCGTCGTTCTCCGGGGCGAATGAAAAGCTCGAGAAAGCGGTAAAGTTTCCGTTCCACAGCTTTTTTATTCTTGGCATTACCTCATGCTTCGTGACAGCGAGAGCATGCCCGGAAATATGATGATTTCCACGGGGCAAATGGTAGGTGAAATATCCGGACTTTGTGGGAAACTCGCACCCTTTATGGTTATTTCGACACTGTGCTGCATTCCCTTAAAAGTGTCCGACGACGGTGAGACGTTCTCCCATGCTTTATATTTCTTTCCCAACTATTTCCACATATTTTTCTTTCTTCTTTTATTTTATTGCCTTTTAGAAATTTTGAATTTTGAAATTTTTCGTCTTTTTGCTTCTCGTACAGAAATTAAATTGGGGAACGTTACTTTTAGTGTTTTTTACTGCTGTTATGGTTAACTGTGCATTCGTACACTGTTATTTTTAGTGTTTTTTCTATTTAGGAAATGCTTCTGAATAAAAGAAAATGTATTTAACAGTATTTAAGGAAGCGTGAAGGTAAATGTGAATAAATGGATTTTCACTTTTCAACCTAGGATTTGGAAAATTATTCCGGCGTGTGGGGTATTAATTAGAAGTCATTGTAAATATTCTATTTCACGTATTGGGAGCATCCTCGTGTAGGAAGTAATGAAATTAAACAATGTTTTATGTACTATTGTACAAATAAATGTAGGTTCGAATAATATTTACCATTCATTTTTTAAATTGCTCAATTTCGAGCGATAAATTCCACCACTGACAGTTTTTATTACTAAAATTCCAGGATTAAACCACAGGAAATATTGTACGCGTTTGAAATATATTTTTAGTCGTGCTTATTAATCTCAATTAGTGAAAATTTGGTAGAAATTATTTTGCGTACAAAGTGTTGAGGTATCGTACCTACGTTTTAATTGCACCAGATAATACAGGCAATTCCTCACTCGCTAGTAACGATAAATCTTTAAAAAGCGACCACGAATGAGCGATCGTTGCCTGAAGAAAAAGAGATTCTGCTGGTCATTAATGTCTGAGTAGGAACTTCCTTTTCCGGCAGTCGTTATCGTCGTTCGAAGGTCGACTTTCAGCATTTCTTTTGCCGGTGCATCGTTATGCTGGCTGCGTTGAATGACGTCACTGCTTCAGATATACTTCATTCTTCATCTGATGCAAATTTTCTGGCAATACTTAGCCGAGCTGATAATACCCTTCGAATAGTGAAATTCTAAGCGATTTGTCGACAAAACTATAGGAACTTCTTTCGTAATAATTTTGCAATATAAATTTGAAGTTAGTTATTTTTTGTAAAATAATCATTTGCGATTTCAGATGATGAATTATTTTTGAGATACTCAAAATTAGACTGTCTCTTATAGATGCTGGCTTATGACGATAATTTGTGTCACGAATCATTGAATTTGTTTTTAAAAAAATATTCGACAATTGACAAAATCGAAAGGAATAATTGACGTATTTATTTTTAAGACGAACTATATTTCTTTTTATTTTTATTTGAACACTTTGCTGTTCTGAATTAATTTTTGGAGAACTGATACAAAGAGTGTTAACAAAATGTTTTTCAACAAGTGTTCAAAGTATTTTGTATACTTAAAATCCACATATTACCATAACATTTAGCACTGTTACTAAATGAAAATTTTTTTTTTAATTTCGAGGTGCCTCCTTTTTGCCCCAAATTGTATAAAACTTCAATTACATTAAACACTATGATTAGCTTACAGAATCATGTATTTGTAATATGGAAACGTATCAGAAAACCTCATTCCACAGAATTTTAGAAAAATTACAGCTGCCTCCCTTTTTTCACCAACTTAGAATCCTTCTAATTTTGAACTGAATTACCAGATCTACTCCTTAGAACTAGAATGTTTCCAACAATCCATGCTGACCAAATCAATTTTCACCAAAATTTCAACTCAAATACAACACATCACAAAAATGGAACAATTGTCCCGTTGTACACAGTAAATGGAACACATCACAAAAGAAAGCTACGTATCCTAGAGAAACTTTGCATTATTCGCAGATGTCGAGTGAACACGACGACAAATCCTCCTTTTCTAAAAATCCTTCCAATAACCGTGCATCCGTCGGAATTCACGTTTGCTTGATTCGTATTGTCTTGGTCCAAGCGGGTTATTCGCACGTAACAACATTGTCTTTACCCGAATGGTGGACGTCTGGTTGTTCTTCTATTTTTGCTGAAGCCAGAGGCACGCGAAACTCGCGGCAACAACATGAAAGCGTGGTTTGTTCACGAAAACAGCCGGGCAAGAGAGAGAGAGAGAGGAAGAGTGTATCGCGTATAACGCGGCTACCAGACTAACAAGGTAATCTACTCATCTCGCTGAAAGACTCGACGTGCCTTTCAGCTTAATTGTTTCCCAGGCCAGGGGACCCTAGCGTGCTAATACTATTAGCTCCTTATAGTCCTAGCAATTAGAAGGCGGCTCCGTTCGGACGATAAGGACACGGTCCATCTGAACGGACAAGGGTCGGCGGGTGTTCCTCAGGGAAAATTAGCGAGTCTTTTGCGCCAATCTTGCGAAGCAAAGTTCATTTTTAAATTGATCGGAGTGCTGGGTAATTGGAGGAGTGCATCTCTGTGAGACGTAGTGTAGGAATGTTGGCTTGCAGACAGGTTTTATTGAATAAATTGAAAAATAATGGTGGGAGGAAGAGAGTGTGTTAACAAGTACAGTCTTTCAATAGGGTGACTCTCTCTTGCGAGAGTGAAATATTCTGTACTTTTGCTCTAAACTCTCAATCTGAACTCTAATATGCTTTTTTCCTTGCACTTGTTCATTGTTTTTCTCTCTCTATTTCTGTGTTCCTTTTGTGATGTGCTGACATTCTTAGAAGACTAGCTTCTAAGCTACAATCTCACAATACTCCAATACTCAGTGCTCTCGCTCTAAACTGTCAACTCTGAACTCTAATATGCTTTTTTCCTTGCACTTGTTCATTGTTTTTCTCTCTCTATTTCTGTGTTTATTTTGCGACGTGCTGACATTCTTAGAAGACTATATTAGAGGCTACAATCTTTCAGTAGTCAAATACTCAATGCTCTCGCTCTAAAGATTCAATTTTGAAATCTAATACAATTTTATCTTTGCATTCGCTCATTCTCATTCTCCCTTTATTTCTGTACTCCTTGCAATAAATGCAGATATTCTTAGAAGACTATGATGGAAATTACAATCTCCCAATATTCTAATTCTTGCAGTACTCTAATACTCAATGCTCTCGCTCTAAACTCTCAACTCTGAACTCTAATGTGCTTTCATCCTTGCACTTGTTCATTCTCTTTTTCTCTATTTTTGCATTCCTTTCATTCTACGTTGACATACTTCGAAGACTATGATAGAAATTACAATCTCCCAATATTCTAACTCTTGCAGTACTCTAATACTCAATGCTCTCGTTCTAAAGATTCAATTTTGAAATCTAATATAATTTTATCTTTGCATTCGCTCATTCTCTTTCTCCCTTTATTTCTGTACTCCTTGCAGTAAATGCAGATATTCTTAGAAGACTATAATGGAAATTACAATCTCTCAATATTCTAACTCTTGCAGTACTCTAATACTCAATGCCCTCGCTCTAAACTCTCAACTCTGAACTCTAATATGCTTTCATCCTTGCACTTGTTCATTCTCTTTTTCTCTATTTTTGCATTCCTTTCATTCCACGTTGACATACTTCGAAGACTATAATAGAAATTACAATCTCCCAATATTCTAACTCTTGCAGTACTCTAATACTCAATGCTCTCGCTCTAAAGATTCAATTTTGAAATCTAATACAATTTTATCTTTGCATTCGCTCATTCTCATTCTCCCTTTATTTCTGTACTCCTTGCAATAAATGCAGATATTCTTAGAAGACTATGATGGAAATTACAATCTCCCAATATTCTAACTCTTGCAGTACTCTAATACTCAATGCTCTCGTTCTAAAGATTCAATTTTGAAATCTAATATAATTTTATCTTTGCATTCGCTCATTCTCTTTCTCCCTTTATTTCTGTACTCCTTGCAGTAAATGCAGATATTCTTAGAAGACTATAATGGAAATTACAATCTCTCAATATTCTAACTCTTGCAGTACTCTAATACTCAATGCCCTCGCTCTAAACTCTAACCTCTGAACTCTAGCACACTTTTATCTCTATTTCTGCATTCTTTTCATTTTATGCAGACATTCACAGAAAACTATATTAGAATCTGCAATTTCTCAATACTCTAATACTCAATGCTCTTGCTCTAAACACTTAACACTGAACTCTAACACACTTTTATCTGTGCGCTCACTCGTTCTCTTTCTCTCGCTGTTCCTTTATTCCTTTCATTCTTAGAAGACTGCAGGTACGAAAGGCTGCAGTGAAATATTGCCAGTTTGCGTTTTACCAAATGCTTCCCAATAAGAATAAAGAATGCATTACTATGATAAATAAAAGTGTACGAAACTCGAACCATTAATTAAAATGGACAGAATCATTGTCCTTATCTAACCCATACATATTCATAATCGATCGTATCAATGCGCGTTACAAATGCAAATTAAAAAAGTGCGTGTTTGCATGGTACTAAATTTAAGGTAGCACGTCGTAAAAGGTGCAAGAAGTGCGACTAAAAAAGTTGCATGTAGGTACAGCTTGGCGATATGCAATCTGTTCTCTTTATCCAATTTCAAACCGGCATTTAGTATGCTTTGTTACAGACTGTCAGAATACTTAAGTACAATTATAATACACATTTTCCCAGTTTAATATTTCATTTACTTGCAGCAACAAAAATGAATTTTAAATCAATTTCAACGTGGAAGCAGCAGAACAAAGTGTACAAAAAAAAAAAAAAAATGAAAGGTAGATTAAAGTTTGCCGAGAACAATGGTTTTTATAAATTGAAAATTAATTACTCGCAGAATTTTATAAAACAATCAATTGCTTTCTATACATGTGAAATGTTGGATGAACCAACAAGTAATTAAGAACACTTTTACAATTGCGCTGTTGCGTATGAAAGGAGACACTTAACTAAACAATAAGTCCTTCACTGTTGAAGTAATTATTAAATAAGTTGCTTCCAACGTGAGTGAAAGCTGACAGTCGGAGAATTAATCTTTGTCTTTTCGTACTGCAGGAAGTAAGAAGAAGTCAGATGACCTCGTACTTTCAGTAGACACTGTATATAGATGTAATCTTTCTCTTCCTTGATGAACTTTAAGAAATACCTTTCTACTGCAATTGCGATTTAAGCTATGCAATTACGGGACTCGTGGTGTATCGTGGTAAACGATGCTTGACTTCGAAAGTTCGACGAATATTCGATGCTGCCTACTTGTTCATGTCCTTGATATTGGCACCCACGTTATCAAAAGGGTACTCTAGTCTAGAGTGCCATTTTTTAGGTTTTCTTGGAGATTTCTTTGCAGAGAAACCGTAAGACTTTTCGGTACCGATTTTTTTATACATATTTATTCGTGTTTCAAGAATATCGACAATTTTTTTTCAAGTGAAAATAATGAAAATTGACCGAGTTATAAATTATTTGGTACAGTCTACCTAGTATAGTACTGCAACTTGAAACAGTTACACGTTGAAGTCGTTATTATTGAAAAAGTATTGTTAAATTTTGCATTTCGTTAAAATGAAGTTTCGAAATAAATTAATTTTATTATTTCCTGACTACGCTGGCAAAGTTGCGAAACTGCAATTTGACCTAATCTGAGATAGCTACGTACGAATGCACGTGCTGATCTTACTTAGATTCGCTATAATTGCAGTTTCGATGTTACTTTTCGTTTAATTACATACACGAGAATGTGGTGCAAAAAGTATTTCGGAACAAGCGAATTTTATACAAAGAGTGAAGAACTTTTTCGCTCTCTGAGAAAATTAGGCTTCGACAGATTCGCTATTTTACCGAAGAAGGAATGATTTATAATTTAAACGCTAAACATCTGATTAGAAGTAGAATTTTATAAACAAAATTATTTTATTTCCATCAGTACTCCAAATTGAATAGTACAACATACAATACCGACCATAAGTTTGGGACCATGTACCAGTTTACGCCAATATTAAACCTTTTAATTCTTTATAAATTCAAAATTAACATTGCACGAATTAACTACAATTTATTTCCATTCGATTGATCTGAGTGACAAAAAAATTGTTAAAAAATTCTCCAAGTTACTAACTTTCGTGTAACTTGCAATGAATTGTGATCCTAGAGTAAGTATAACTAGCCTTATTTATTCAGCTGTGTCTCCTCTATTTTTTCAGCTGAACTCTGTCACGATTCAAGCACCTAACTCAAAGATTCTCTTAACAGATCGTTGCACACGTTCTTTCTCAATTATCCACAGACTTGTAAGCCAATATGTCACTCCATCAAATTCGTCATAGGAACAGGGAATAATCGTAGAGCCACTGTTCCATTCATACCTCCGAGATCCAAGAGAGTCTCATCGAGATCGTTCGATGCACCGTTAACGGCTTCATCGTTCGCCGTAACGGGGTCACGTTTCGCCGAAGACGATCCACGGGTTTACCAAGAGCACTGGCATTGGAACGTGTCCAGTTTTGAGTCACTCGTCGGTTCGGCGAAGTGATTGTTTCAAGTTCCATTAGCAGGCCGGAAACTGGAAATAATTCCACGTTGGAGCCTGGAGAAAATCGGTCTATTTAGCTTGTGGAAGACGTCGACTTTAATCCTTGGGATGTCGTTTGATCGCCGCGCGGAATATTAGCGGGATTCTTGAAGCAGAAACAAACGTCCGGCATATGAATTAATTACCCCGAATCCTTCTTAATTAGCCCGCCTCCCGATGGGAACTTCAAACTTCTCAAACTCAGGCTTATACTTGAAGTTCGGCTTGCTTCGCGGTTGCCCTTACTGTTGGAACAATTGATGCAAATGTACCGGTGTGCCTCGCTCTGCCGGTGGTTCAATTCTGGTTGATTATCGCGGGATTGCTGGGCTCGTGACGTTGGAGGGACCGTAATTTTTTAGCAATTCGTGGGATTATTTTGTGGACGGCGAATGTTTCTTCAATTTCTTCTTTGTTGGATCGTTGTTTCGCTGTTTGAGGGATGCTGTTTGGGATTCTTGAGACTTTGGGTGATTGCTGCTTTGTGGCTTCGATTGAGGGATTTCGGTGTCTGAGCAATGTTGCTTGGGATTCGTGCTTTGTTGCTTCCATCGAGAAGCTAAGAGCCAGTCTGAAGACATTTTGCTTTTTGGGATTCTTGAGATTTCTGAAGATTGCTGCTTCTTTGCGTCGATTCAGATGTTTCCCTGTTTGAGCAATATTATTTAGGATTCTTGAGATATTGGAAGATTGTTGCTTTGATTGAGAGATTGAGAGTCTGAAGAGATTTCGCTGTTTGAGCAATATTATTTAGGATTCTTGAGATATTGGAGGTGCTTTGCTGCTTTGATTGAGAGATTAAGGGTCTGAAGAGATTAGGCAGAAAAATTATTATTGCTAAAGGAAACTACATTTTCATGCAACCACATTACTGAAGCTACACATACTTCGTAAAAATTTTGAAAAAAATGTTATTGTCATTGATTTGTAGAAAAAAGTATAGTCACTCCTTGTTTCTAGAAAATTACTTAACAGTGACCTGTTAGATTTCAACTTGAATTTTCCTCTTCAACTTTACCGTCCAAATTAAAATTCAGAACACCAACAGCCAACACGATTTTCACTTCCAAAAATGGCAGAAGAACAAATCTACCTACTTAACGATAAAAAAAGAAGAGAATAATCGAACGTTTCTAATAATCGATGTATTCCTTGAGCAGATCAGCTGTGCAACAAAAAACGGAAGAAAAAGGAAGGAAAATTGCAATTTGCGAACAATACAGAAGTCGTTATTACTCGTTAGAGGGTTAATCGTGCGCTGCAGCTCGAGCTGAACAGCCATCGACACCGATCGTTATTAATTTATGCGGACAAGGCGAGTTTCTAATCTGTCCCTGGTCCGGAGGCGCGTTTACAGCCTAGATTTAATCTGCATTGGGTTTAATTAAAATCAAGCAGCTCCACGGTAGCGCGGCCTCGTTGACAATTGCATGCAGATTGGATTAAGCTTTGGAATTAGAACGGGAGTTGGATTCACGCTCGGTGTGAATCTGCTGCCCGTTTGTCCACATTAATATTCGAATTTCTGGAAATAGAGCGATCCACGATAAGGTATAGACAGAGAGAGAGAGAGAGAGAGAGAACACACACAATGCTGGATACACCGATAACGAGGGAATTATCTGTGGTGAGATCAAATGTTGTTAACGTTGCAGTGCACTATGTCAGCCGTGAAATTATTGGTTTAATCGCGAATATGCTTCTTTCGATTTCAGATGAAAATAAGACCGTTCAAATCTTTCAAAGTCACGTGACGTTAAAGGGTAGAGGTATTAATGGAAGCGGCAAATGTGATTTTATGAAGGTTTAATAAGCCTGATGAAAGAGTAATTTTCCTTCTTGCGATTTTGCAATTTGTTCTGGAGTGACGTGGTGAAATTGTTCGGACATTAAGCGGAGTATTATTTCGAGGCTTCGTGAAAAGTGGAGAGAGAGAGGCCCTCTTTTAAATATTTCACTTTATTCCATGAAATTTTAAACGAAATTAATTACACCTGTCCTCCTTTTATTCTGTATCATTTTTTAATTTATTAATAGGATATTCCGAGAGAAATTTCCACGTTTTCATAATTATATTGTTACATTTCTCTGAAATTTAGAAATTATTTAAAGAGATTGTAATTTCGGTCGAATTTGATTTCTACGTCAAATGGTCTTGGTAATAAAAAAGGAAATTGTAATTGACAATTATAAATCTTCGAATTAATTGTAATAATACATTCAATTACTAGATAAATTTTGCATCGATCCGTATTTTCACGATCACAATTTCATTTAATTTATCAATATTTGTAATTGAACATTTAAATCCCCAAATTCATTACAGAAATATATTCAATTATTAGATAAATTTTCCAAATTTTTATCAATATCTGTAATTTAATATTTAAATCCCGATTGCAAATTGATCGCAGTGAAATATTCGATTATTGGCTAAATTCTGTAAGGCGCGATATTTCCCACGATCATAATTTCATTTAAATTATCAATATTTAAATTCCCAAATAAATCGCAGTGAAATATTCGATTACTGGATAAATTCTGCAACGATCGATACTTTCCTTCGTCATTTTTCATTTAATTTAAATTATCAAAAATTAGTGTCCAATAACGCATATTTACAATCAAAAATTCCCAAATTGATCGTAGACATACGTTGCTGGAAAAATTTTATTTTCAATTAAATATCCTACATATTTAATATTTTTTTCATTCTTATAAATAT
Source organism: Habropoda laboriosa (assembly GCF_001263275.1). Lineage (NCBI taxonomy): Eukaryota > Metazoa > Arthropoda > Insecta > Hymenoptera > Apidae > Habropoda > Habropoda laboriosa. The sequence goes on along the minus strand of NW_017100440.1, from coordinate 310,450 downwards.
TAGTAGATAATTCAAGCTACCTACGATTTCAAATAAACGCTTTAAGACCCTTTAAAAAAAATTCTTCTCTATCAGTTCACCGTTCGCAAAGTAACCCAGCGAGTCTCGTTGAAATTTCAAACTATTTTCCCTCTTGTCAGCGCTAGACAGACGACAAATATCGGTGCACGAAAAATTCATTAGAATTTGTTGTTCCTCTTTCCTTTTGCCGACTTTGTTCTGCTCGGCTGGTCGGCCGCTGATATCTGCTGAATAGCAGATGGCCCAGTATTACCACTTTGTTGGCGAACATCGATTCTTCTTCGTGCTTACAAGAGCTACCGGCCTTCTTCTTCTCTCTCTTCTTTTCCTCGCGTCAGAACTTTTCACATCCCCCGCATATTTCCCTCGGTTCTTTTGCCGAGCACATGGAAAAGCAGCGTCGCTTTCTTCCCGAGTAATCCATCCTGATTCTCTATATTGCCTCAGATCCGCAAACTTTGCTCTTTCATTACTGTCCTCCATGTTGATGGATCTTTGCACGCATTGGAAACGTATAGAAATTATATTCGATTCGTCTTTGTGTGCTCTTTGTTAATCATCATGGATGCTTATATTTTCAGGCTTCTATTCGTTATTTAGTACTATTAGATGAAATATTTTTGGTTTATTTTAGAGTATTTGAGCGAAGAGAATTTTGAGGTTAGGTTTCTGTTATTTTTTATTTGACACTTTTTCTTCGTTGGAGTTTGAGATTTTTTAGGGTAACGACTCAGGAAGCTTTGAAATTCTGGTTTTGTAAGAATTGTTTGAAATATTAGCAATTGTAATTTATGTAAATTTCTCGGTGGAATATTTTTTTGTAGGTTATGTAAATATGGGAAAAAGAATGTTCTAGGTGTGTAATTTGAATCCTATTAAATGAAATGTTTCCTTTATTTTAGATTATTTGAGTGAAGAAAAATTTTAATCCCATTAGATAAAGTATTACCTTTATTTTAGATTATTTAGTGATTTCAAAAAAATTTAAGATTCTGTTTCTGTTATTCTTCTTTGTTGAAGTTTGTGATTTTTAGGTTAATAACACAGAAAGCTTTGAAATTGTGTTTTTGCAAGAATTATTTGAAATATTAGCTATTGGAATTTGTGTAAATTGCCTTCTGGAATATTTTCGCGTAGATTTTGCAAGCGTATGAAACACAACGTTCGGGGTGTGTAATTTTCGTTGAAATTAGTTAGAAGAAATTTTATGAACTGAGTTTCCACTTGTGAGTTGTTAAAGAAATTCAATAGAACCGTGTCCTCTTTAAAGCGTACGTGTCTTTACGAGGACATTCGGTAAGAAAGTTCTGAAAGAAGCAAGATAAATCATCGTTAACCTCTCTTAAAGCCGCTGCTCGCCCAAAGAGTATCATACGCCGTGTCTGACGGGATTACAGAGGATCATAAGCTTCTTCCAAACAATCAGTCAATAAATTCAAGTAGGTGTCATTTACGACTGTTCGAAACCAAGACCAGCGACATAGGGAACGTGTTGCTTATCCAGTAAAACAATTTTCTCAACACCTTATCTGTACTTGTACGCGAAAATTGTCAATACTGTGTTTCTTTAATTTTTCACAGTGGAAAAATAAATCGAATTCCTCAAGATTGGTGGATACTTTGAAACATTTTGGAAGCCAAATTGATAAAATTAGTATTTGGTAAGGAAAGTTGTCTAACATAGAATTTAGTGTAAATTATTAAACAGTTTTAAGGCAAAAGTGAAAAATAAAACAGAATCTCACTTGAGAAAAGAGAAAAGAAGGAAGCAGAGGTAATAGTTAGTTTATTAATAATTTTATTTGTAAGGCTAAGGAATGCTTACATTCTTGGTTTACGGTAAAAGTATCTTCATTCATTTTTCAATTCTTTTCATGTATGCCTTTGTTTTATTTAATTTTATTTTCTACTATTTTCACTCATTTTTGCACTTCCCCTACACATTCTTTTATTTTCAGTCATTCTTTCATTCTCCTCGCACATTCCTTTATTTTCCATTATTTTCTGTCATTCCTTTATATTATTTAATTTTATTTTTACTATCTTCACTCATTCTTTCATTCCCTTACATATTCCTTTATTTTCCATTATTTCCTTCATTCTTCTCACACATTCCTTTATTTTCCATTATTTCCTTCATTCTTCTCACACATTCCTTTATTTTCCATTACTTCCACTCATTCCTTTGTATCATTTAATTTTATTTTTTACTATCTTTACTCATTCTTTCATTCCCCCTACACATTCCTTTATTTTCCATTATTTCCTGTCATTCCTTCATTCTTCTCACACATTCCCTTATTTTCCATTATTTCCACTCATTCCTTTATATCATTAAATTTGATTTTCTACTATCTTCGCTCATTCTTTCATTCTCTTACACATTCCTTCATTTTCTATTTTCTTCGGTCATTCCTTCATTCTCTTCACACATTCCTTTGTATCATTTAATTTTATATTCTACTATCTTTACTCATTCTTTCATTCCCCTTACACATTTCTTTATTTTCCATTATTTCCTGTCATTCCTTCATTCTTCTCACACATTCCTTTATTTTCCATTATTTCCACTCATTCCTTTATATCATTAAATTTGATTTTCTACTATCTTCGCTCATTCTTTCATTCCCCTCACACATTCCTTTATTTTCCATTATTTTCAGTCATTTTTCCATTCTCCTCACACATTCCCTTATTTTACTTACTTTTATATTCCACCATTCCTCAATCATTTTACTATCTTCCTCATTCCATCCCGAAACAACAATCTAACAGGTGTTTCAACTTCCTCCCACCGTTATTAAAAATTTTACACATTCCCCGATTATCTTTCGTTCAATATCTATTTCAATTCTCCAAGTAGAACAAAACAGAAGCAATAATATTTCGTCCGATTCTCAAAAGATCTTTCACTCTGTCCCTCGCGTAAACGTATGAATATTCCTCCGTGGAAGGGAAGCGGAAAGTTTTGCCCTGATAATCCGACTTAACATCTGCAGTTTAACGCAATTCGTACAATTATCGGAGATATGAGCCGGGATCGTTTGCCTTGGTTTGCGCTTGGGCCAGCGCTCGAAAATCGTGTTAGGGCAACTTCAACTTCCGTTCGTCGAATCTATCCTACTGGTCGGATCCCTCGAAATTTCCACTCGTTTACCTCTCACGAGAATAGTTCCGTCGGATTCGTGGCTGGGAACGGTTATTATCCGTCTCTAGTTACCGGGGTTTTCGTGAATTTTCCCGACAACCGCGCGCGCGCGCGCGCGCCCCCGTTTGACTCCGATTGCAACTTTCTCTCGTTGATCTCCACGATCCCGTTTGTCTTCTGCTTCAACCTAATTTCTGCATTCTATGGAATTGATTTCAGGGACGTAAGAAGACATGTTTAGAGAACCTGTTGATGTACTTGTCCGGTTGAACATTGTTCGCTGTTCGAGTTTCGTTCGAACTCGTTTCTGTGTGTGTGTGTGTGTTTGTGTGCTGGTATTGCAGTATTGCAGCAATCGTCGAGCAATGACTGCGAGAAATCTTCGTTAGGATGTATGAATATTAAGCACGCCATGAATTGCAGATAGCGAAGGGAGATTTGCTGGATTCGGGCATAAGTAGCTTGGTTTTGTTATGTATGTTTCAGTGAATGTTAACGAATGTTTCTTTCTGTCTGTAGATTATGGTTTCCTGTTTTTTTTACAGACGGTGTTGTTCTGTGGTTCGAATCAGTTGAAAGGCTGTAAGTAATGTACATTGATTGATAACAATACGTTCAATTTTCAATTCAATTAAAATCAATTCGTGAGTGTTTCTTTCTCTAGATTATGGTTTCATGCTTTTTTTTTTACAGACGGTGTTATTTGTTGGCTCGAATAATTCGAAAGGGCAGAAGTATTGCACATTGATTAATTACAGTAGATTCAATTTTCAATTCGATTAAAATTAGATTACGGTTTGACATTTTTTGCAGGCAGTGTTGTTTCATGGTTCCAATAAAATGAATGAAATATTTTTTAGAGGGTGTAAGTAATGTACATTGATTGATAACAGTACATTCAATTTTCAATTCAATTAAAGTCAACTCGTGAATGTTTCTTTCTGCGTGTAGATTATGGTTTGTTGTTCTTTTTTATAGACAGTGTTGTTTTGTGGTTCCAATAAAATGAATGAAATATTTTTTAGAGGGTGTAAGTAATGTACATTGATCGACAACGATGCATTCAATTTTTAGTTCAACTAAAGGCACGTTTAATTAAGTCAATTTTATTCGTAAGATGTGGTGCAACTGTTGAATATTATCACTTGATGAATATCGAGGAAATATAGAGGTTTCGTTGCAAAGAAGAATTTTAAAGCCTCGATGGATTTGAAGGAGGTTTAATTAAGATGTAAAAGAGAAAAAGGAAGGAGTTACGATCGTTGAATCACTCAGTGTTAAAGCAACCATGCTTTTGCACTCATGCATCCAGTTAATTTACATAGATTAAGACACGTGAGCTGACTATTACACACCAGAAATGCAATTAGGAATGCTTGTTACATTTATTATAGTTTTGCATTGATCAACCGCCACCTGTTTTAATACTTCTGAAAATTGTTCGTTACTGGAAAGTATATCCACTGTTGTGCTGATTGCTTAACAACAGCGATGAGTTAGGAACACTTAAGACCTAATTTATCCGTTTAAAATTTGTTCATTTATATCTCCAACGTAAATAACAACGAGTACACTTTTACACGAGTAAAAATCGCGATTAATTTTTCTAGGAGAATCTAACCGAGTAATTCCAGAAAGTTCAAACGTTCAAGTTGTTTCTTCCCTTTAACCGGTCGGAAGTGAGACTTTCGTGAGTCGCGAGTTGCTCGTTGCTGACTTCCAGCAATCGTTCAACATTTCAGACTCGTCCAATTTCGAAAGTCTTACCTAACGACCGATTCGATCGTCGAATTACCCGGCTAAAAATAATCCTCGCGCGATATTTCACCGAAACAGACAAGATGGGCGGGAAAAAGTATCAGATCGAAGTGAACTTTTACCCAGGGCCATCCGTCAAATGAAATTCACCCTGAATTTCGAGCCAGCCCATTAAACTTCTCAACACGGGAATCGAATGTAGGTATTATCAGAAGCTACCCTTGAAATCGACTTAACGAACCCTTTCTAGGCGTGACAGCGGCGAAATGACACGCGATGAAAGTGGAAATCTGACGGACAGCTTTAATTACGATCGATGCCTGTTTTGCACGCGTGTGTATGCGAACGCGACCAGCAAGTTTGTACACGAAACTGCCGCGGACGTCGAACGAATTAGCATAACGATCCTTCCGGCGTCATGCATTTTTCATACGTTCGTCCAGCGGTAACGAGTGCACGAATCCCTATTTTTTTCTCTCTCTCTTCTTCCAGCTTCTACTGCTGCTTCTCTCTTTCCTTTTTTTTTTTCGCTGTTTGCAAAATATAGATGCTCGTGTACCGCACACGCGGGAAAATAATTTAGGAAAATAAAAGCCCGTTCGCGCGCCTCTCGCGTATCGAGCCCCGTTCTCTACGGTACTTGTTGTTCTCGCGAGCATTTGCATGCCTTTGTCTCGTGATATTTAACGCCGTGCCGTTGCGGCCTTTGATATCGATCCAAGGAAGTTTACTCCTGTCTGGCAAGTGTAATACACGAAGTCACAGAGCTTCGGTATTTTGTACATTTTTATCGTGGATTTCCGATTCGTGCGCTGCGAGAATTGACAGTGAAACGGAGGAATTTTGTTGGAAATTGTGTGAAACGGGTAAAAATTGTGGTGGAACGGGGGAAATGTATCTGCGATGGATAATGGTTATAGGGAAATTGCGTGTTTTATACGTTCTTGGAATGAGAAAAGTGCGTTTCTTGTGACTTGGTAATAGTTATGTTGGAATGAGGTTTGGTGTGCTTTAAATTTGGTGATCGATTTACATATATATTCTATTCAGGTCCATTCATATTGGGTTGAATTTACATTCATTCATATTCAGTTAAATTCACATTCAATTCACATTCATTCACATTGAGTTCCATTCACATTCAATTCACATTCAGTCACATTGTTGAATTCACATTCATCCACATTGAGCTGCATTCACATTCAATACACATACATTCACATTGAGTTCCATTCACATTCAGTCACATTGTTGAATTCACATTCATTCACATTGAGCTGCATTCACATTCAATACACATACATTCACATTGAGTTGAATTCATATTCAATTCACATTCAGTCACATTGTTGAATTCACATTCATCCACATTGAGTTGAATTCACATTCAAATCACATTGCGTTGAATTCACATTCAATTCACATTCATTCACATTGAGTTCCATTCACATTCAATTCACATTCAGTCATATTGTTGAATTCACATTCATTCACATTGAGCTGCATTCACATTCAATACACATACATTCACATTGAGTTGAATTCATATTCAGTTCACATTCATCGACATTGAGTCAAATGCACATTCATTCACATTGAGTTGAATTCACATTCAAATCACATTGCGTTGAATTCACATTCAATTCACATTCCTCAACATTGAGTTTAATTCACATTCAATTCACATTCCTCAACATTGAGTTGAATTCGCATTCATTCATATTGAGTTGAATTCACACTCATTCACATTGATTGCAACACTACATAACATACATTGCATATAAGACTATACAGGGTGTTCCACGTAAATTCCGCCACGAAATTTCAGGACTACTATATTAGACGAAGAATGAACTATTTGAGATTCTATTTTAGAATGGTTTCACAGTGTTCACGCAACTTAAATGAAAATAATTCAAACTTGTCAGTTCGATTTATACATACAATAGTAGCTGCTGATTTCCAGAATTTTCTCTGTTCTTGGCATCCATAGCCCAGACAAACCCTGCTCGTTCTAAAAGCCTAATGCATACATCAGTTTACAGGTAGCATCGATGACGTAGCATCCCTTTTCCTACATTCACTTCATCCCTTTTCCCGTCCATCCATCACAAGCAAGAAGCAACCAAATACCATTAAAAAAACCTTTCACCTCTTTCTCGAAAAAAGACCCCCAAAAAAAAGAAACATCTAGTTTTGCTATATTTCTTTGCCAGCACATGGTGTCAGTGGCGGGTGGGGAAGACAAACTCACGGTAATTACGTGCTTCAGCGGCATTGCGAATGCATTGTAACGCGACACTCGCGCTCCTCATGTGGCATTAATTATATGGGGAGTTGTGTCACGTTTAACGTACGATTATTGCATTCCGCGTAGAAACGCCGGCAAGAATTAAGACGTAACCCGTTCCCCTGTCGTCCCGCTCTTTCGAAACGATCGATAGTTTCTGCAATTTCAAGCCCCGAACTTCGTCCCATCCTCGCACCGGTCTTTGAAGAATTCTGAACTTCATTTCCGTTCCTCCTCGTCCTTCCATCGGTCGAGTTATTTTAGCATGGCCGTCCGGGATTAACGACCCTTTAATTATTCAGCTCTAATTGCCGGAGCACTCCTTATTACCGATACGCATGCATTATGCACGTTACACGTATTATGCCCGCCTGGCTGATTCTCCAATTTGCCTTTTCACGCAACTTTCTTATCTAATGCCGCAACCGCCGCGATCGAATACCGGTGTAATTCAACGGGTAACGAGCGTCGTTTCCCCTCCTGCTGGTCATCGTAATTGATTTACTAACGTCCGTGAAACTGGCAGATCTATGGTTAGAGATATATCTTCTCCGTTTTCTATGTGCTGCATTATACGCGTGTGGTTTAACACTTAGACTTGCGAAGGTGTGCTGTTCGTTCGTTGGAATTTTTATAAGAGAATTAGCACGTTATCTTTGAAACAGTGTGTGTGAGATGTAATTGAAAATGGAGAAATCGAACTTTTGTTGTGAAGTATTTTTGATAGATGTGTAGGAATGAGTAGTATGGTGAAGTTACGAGGAAGGAGTTGATGTCACTTTTTTGAAATAAAAAGATGCTATTTTTCATTTTTATTAAATACTTGAATGCAATGATAATCGTCATTTATTCAAAATTGTACATTGCATTTCACAAATGTTTAATTAAATACCAACTTTACATTATTGATTGTGACAATGGAGATGAAGAGTATTTTGAAGTAGATTCAATCAAAAGTGAATTAAATTAAAACTTAATTACATATGAAATTGAAATTAATCTAGCTGTGTATTTTCAAAGTCTCATTCTACGGAAAATTACACATTCCATTGAACATTCCACATTACACATTCCGTCGAACATTACACATTGCACATTTTATTGAACATTACACATTACACATTCCATCGAACATTGTATATTACACATTCCTTCGAACAGTACACATTCCTTCGAACATTACACATTCTGTCGAACCTTATATATTGCACATTCCATGGAATATTACACGTTACACATTTCATCGAAAATTGCACGTTATACATTTCATCGAACTTTGCATATTACACATTCCATCGAACATTGTATATAATACATTTCGTCGAACATTACACATTCCTTCAAACATTATACATTGCATCGTACCTTATATATTACACATTCCTTCGATCATTACACATTGCACATTTTATTGAACATTACACATTACACATTCCATCGAACATTTTATGTTACACCATTCCTTCGAACAGTACACATTCCTTCGAACATTACACATTCTGTCGAACCTTATATATTGCACATTCCGTGGAATATTACACGTTACACATTCCATCGAAAATTGCGCGTTATACATTTCATCGAACATTACATATTACACATTCCGTCGAACATTGTATATTACACATTTCGTCAAACATTACACGCTATACATTCCATCGAACATTGTATACTACACATTCCATTGAACAGTACACATTCCTTAAAACATTACACATTCCATCGAACCTTATATATTATACATTCCATCGAACATTACACATTGCACATTTTTTTAAACATTACACTTACACATTCCATGGAACATTGCACATTCCTTCAGATATTACACATTCCATGGCACATTCCACATTCCACCGAACATAGCACATTCTATGAAATATTACAAATTCCAACAAAGATTACACATTCTATGAAATATTACACATTCCAACGAACATTGCACATTCCATCGAATATTACACATTCCATTGAACATTGCATGTTACACATTCCATGGAACATTACACAATTCTTCCACGATTTTCCAAAATCCACCAAAAATTCCCTCCATCGTTCTTCTTTTAGAAGTACACGTTTAAAAAAGAAGAAAGACATTTTTGACAGCTGCTGTCCCGCAAAGTATTTCAACTCCTCTCCACGGTGCGCTGTATCGTCTAATTTTAAACCGATTGTCCCGTAGTTTCACGGACGAATTTGCATTCCTCCGTGGCTGCGGTTGCCACACAAACAATGTTCCATTGTGTGGGCGCGCGTCGCTGGCGTTTTCCTTCGCGCTAGATCCGCCGCGTCGCGGCTCCAAGTGAACTGGGAGTGACGGAATTGTTCGCACTTTATTTCCCATTCCATTATCTGGGAATCTGGGTAATCTCATGCATCATAAAAGAACCGGCCGGCCCAATGAATTCGTCCTGCGAGGTCCATCTAGCTGAAAGAGCCAGCCCCGCGAATAAAATCTTTCCGTAGTCGTCTGGTTAACCTCGTTTCATTGATTTATCGAATTTCTCGCGGACGATAGGACGATCGAATTCCTTCCAATGTTCCACCGAATTATTTTCCTTTCTCCTCCGCTTTCTACGCTGTTTTTTTTTCCACCCCCGTTTTTCCCCTTCTTTTTTTCTTTTACTTTGAAGGCAAACGAGGTTTCACGGAACGAGAAGGAAAGTTCGTACGACACGGAGGAACGTTTTATTGCGTTAAATTACAATCGATATCTCCGAGCTCGATTCTATTCGGCACGATAACCGCAGCTCATTGGAGAAATGAGTTTCAGGCAAAATTCGCACGGCGAATTACGTCGGAAATTTCCCGAGCTTCGCGATACAGTTTGCAAGAAGTTTCAACATTCTTCTTGTACTTTCTTTCGAAATAGATAAATTTGAGAAATGAACGATTGCTGGATCGGTGATGGTAATTTGAAATAATAAACACTATGACTTCTAAAATTATTCGAATGTTGAACTGGCGGTGACGATTTTCAAAAATTCTCGATACACGAATAGTTTGCAAAATGACAGAAATAATATCGTAGAGAAACAACGCATAAACTGAACGAAATTCTATCGAAACTATAATCTAGATGAAGATTCATCCTACTAATGCCCAAAGGTATTTAACGTTCCATCGATTTTTGTGCAATGCGAAGCAGTCTGAATCACCGGTGTAATACGATTACCGGGCACTGCAATCTTTCTACCTTATTTATCGCGTTCGACAAACGTCATTTGTTACATAGGGGGCCCAGAAAATTGTACAACCGACAAGAAGGTAATTTCGTGTCAAGAATAGTGTTAGAAGTGTAGTATAAATTTTTTCGATTGTTTGCCTAGTTTTTGAGAAAAATGATTTGGAATATAAAAGTACCCTATGTGAGAGAAACTATTAGTTTAAACTGTGCTGCTTAATATTATTATTTAATACCGGTATTTTAGTGTAGAAGTTAGTAAATTTTGTAAATGATGTTTGTAGAAGGATAAAAGTGTTCGAAAAATCCCTCAAAATTGAAGTATCCAGGGAATGATAAGGAATGATGGATACTGGGTTGCAAGTAGGATGTAACAATTTTCAGAAATTGTGAAACAAGTTAAAATTTATTTCTCATTGAAAGTAATTACTTCACCGTATTTTGTAAAACAGCTAATCAACACCACCAGTTGAACATTGAACTCGTTCAACTTAAACCTGCAAAATTGTCATTTCACATTCCAAATTTTTTCCCTCAGAAACAATGCAAGCAATGAAACAACTTTATCCTACATTCCCTACTCAACCTTTTAAGTCCACAATTTTTCAATTTTTCTTAGGACTCACCCTCCTGTCGATAGTCCCGTAATTCCCAGGACACGTTGTATTTTCATTTCCACCAAAAAAAGAAAAAAAAAAGGAAACATATTATGAATACAAATTTGCCGAGAGAATATAGGATCGTGACAAGAGAGCCAGCCTGCTATCGATTCTGAGTTTCTCGACAGTTTGCTAAGGGCGCCTCTACTTTCCCTCCGCCTTCGTTTTCCCCTTTACGCGCTGACTATAATGTCGCGCGCTCGTGTAATAGCTGCTTTAATAATCGTTCGTACACAGAGCGTTCCGCGTGCACACGGGCCAACCTTATTTACATGTAGCCTGTAGAGCGTGCGAGCAGCATGTAGTAACGTAGGAAAAGTTTTCGCGGACGAAACGCGAACAGGCACAGGCAGGCGAGGCGAGGCAAGGCAAGGCAAGGCGTGAGGGCGAAATTTCAGGGTAAAATGTAGGGGAAAAATGGCGCGGGCACGCGACCAAGTCAAAGGAGAGGCGCTTGCTGTAAGGAGAATATTCTCCACGGGTGAAATGTAATAGAGGGTGTGTGTGTAGAGAGACAGGCCAGGGCGAGATGCGCACAAAAGCGCACGTACCCGAACTGCTCGCTGTGGGAACCTAATGGAAGACGTGCGAGGTGTGAAAAATTTTCGTGGAAAACCCCGGAGGTGCTGCGAGATGAAATGCTGCTTTCATTTCACAGATGGTTTTTTTCGGCACAATTTTGTTAATCGACACGTAAATGCGTTGCACTTTCAGCGTATCCTTCTGTGCGGTACTCTGTGGTAGTAATGCGTCTGGTGAAGTAGTTCGGACTGTTGTTTATAGTTGGAATGTTGTAGACATTTCGGGAATGGTGTTATTCTTTTTGGAATGTTCAATGTGCTGTAGCAATGCATTTGGTGAAATAGTTGGAATGTTGTGAACATTCCAAGAATGATGTCTTTTTGGAATGTTCAATGTGCTGTAGCAATGCATTTGGTGAAATAGTTGGAATGTTGTGAACACTTCAGGAATGATGTGTCCTTTTTGGAATGTTGAATTCATTCTTCTTGGAATGTTCAATGTGATATAGCAATGCATTTGGTGAAATAGTTGGAATGTTGTGAACACTTCAGGAATGATGTGTCCCTTTTGGAATGTTGAAACTACGATAGCAACGCATTTGGTGAAATAGTTGGAATGTTGTAAGCATTTCAGGAATGATGTGTCTTTTTACAATGTTCAATGTGCGATAGTAATGCATTTAGTGAAATAGTTGGAATGTTATAAACACTTCAGGAATTATGTATCTTTTTTAGAATGTTCAATGTGCGATAGTAATGTATTTAGTGAACTAGTTGGAATGTTGTAAATGTTTCAGGAATGATGTGTCTTTTTACAATGTTCAATGTGCGATAGTAATGCATTTAGTGAACTAGTTGGAATGTTGTAAATGTTTCAGGAATGATGTGCCTTGTTTAGAATGTTCAATGTTATTTATAGTTGGAATATTGTAAATATTTCAGGAATGGTGTATATTTTTTTTAAACGTCGAATGTACAGTAGTAGTGCATTCAGTGAAATAGTTGGAATGTTGCAAACGTCTTTTTTAGAATATTGCATCTACGATGGTAACGCATTTGGTGAAAATAGTTGGAATGTTGTAAATCTTCGGCTATCAAACACAGTTGGAGTACTCTGTAAAATTAAAGCTCTCACCATGGTGAAAAATCGCCGGCGAACAGAAAAACAAGCTTTCCGTGGAATCGAATGAAAAAAATTTCACACGAACGGTGTAAAAAAAAAAGAAAGAAAAACTGGGCGAGCAACTGCATATAGTGTCGCTCATAAACGTAGAGGAAAGTTGTCATGGAAATGGACGGGGGTTCTCGCGATTGATAGGAGGCCGTCGACATTTCAGCCGTGCCTGTGTGTGGCCCGATTAAGCGCGATTTCGTGGAAAAGCGCGCAGACGCTTCGTTGACTCGATATTAATTGTAACGTAACGTTAATTGCAGCTGCAATGGACCCATTTGCCCGTGGTCATTACCGCCGTGCACGCCCACGGAATTCGTTATTGTACCGTGGCGTTGTATCGTTTCAATTAAAAATGATATTTGACGAGAGGAGTCGGTTGATTGGCGTGATCAAACGGGGAAAGAATGCCGTTTCTATGGCGACACTCTCGGCCACGTGATTTCTCTTCCTATCGTATGCAGCGGTATGTGCCGTAAGGAACGATAAAAGGGCGCGCAATTATTCTCGCTGCGTAAGGTCATCGGGACCAATTAGTTTTTATCGGACGCTGCGCTGCGTTAGCGGACCACTTCCTACTCGTTAGATTTTGATAAGTAACCGACGATTTCTCTAATTGAATTGCATAGAGATTTACACGGAGACAATAGGTTGCATTATAATGTCGTTTGTCGGGTTCTTTCAACGGCTTAGCCTTCGTGGTTCGTTTTGTTGCGGTATTTAATTGCACTGGAGAGATAGGGATATCGGAGTTGGGGTGTGATAGTGACGGTGATAGTGTGATAGATAAAATTACTTTAAAAATTACTTAAGAAATCAAAAGGTAATATATATTTATTTATTCAGCCTCATAGCCATGAATTTCACTTGGTTTACAATAACCTACGTTTTATGAAACTATCTTATTCTCTCTCTCTCTCTCTCTCTTCTATTCACATTTTCTCGTACTCTACTAACTTATCGCCCTACTTATTACCCATTAATTGTTACCCCTCCCTTATCCGTTAATATTCTCTTTGGTGTTCTCAGCCACTCTCTCTTTTTTCTTTTCTTTTCTTCTTCAGCTTCTCGAGCCACTCTACAATCTTTCTGTCCTGTCTCCCACTCACTACGTCTTCCATCCTGATATCCCTGTCGGTTTCTCTGCAGTCCCTTGTCAAATGTTCCAGATTTCCGGATCTATCACCACACAAATCGCATCTCCTTCCTTCCTCCTCTTCCCAGTACTTGTTCCAGTTTTCTAAATTCCCGCATCTCGCTTGGGCTATTAATTTCTGGCCTCTTCCTTCTTTGCTCAAGTATTCTGGCAGTCTTATAGTTCTAATGTATTTGTACCTAGTGTTGTGAAATCAAAGGTAATATTTAGAGTAATTTAAAAAGTTGTTAATACTTAAGGCAATTTTCAAAGTAATTTATACATTTCTAATAGTAAATGTAATTTTCAAAATAAATTGCAAAATTTTTAACAGTTAAGGTAATTTTACAATATTGTAATAGTTATGGTAATTTAAAAAATTTATAGTGGTTAAGGTAATTTTCAAAGTAGCTTAAAAAATTTGTCAAATTTGACAAATTTTTAATAGTTAAGGTAATTTCAAATAGTCTGTTATTATTTTTTTTTTCTGAATAGAATAAACGGTACTCTTTTGCCTTTCCTAAAAATAATAGTCTGCATTTGTCAGAAAACTTGAAATTTGAAATATGATATTGCACTAAGTGATAATTATTCCACAATAAGATTTATCTCGTCTCGAAATGAATAATTACTTTTTTCCCTGCGTTGAAGCTAATGCTATTTTTACATTCCGACTTCTTTCTTCTGAAGATATCACAAAATTGATCTACGCGAAGGCTCTCCATTAAAGTGAATTATCGGTAATTATTCTGTGGCATTTGATACAATTTTTATCGGAGCGTTTATCCCGAAGAAGAAGAATTGACTAAAGCCGACTGTTTCACTGAACTGTAATTAGATTTATTTCTGCAAGATGATCTCTTGTTTCTCAGATCTCTGTCTTCGTTGCGAAATTTAATTTTCCTTATATGTATAGAAGGATAATGCTTTTCTTGAAGGATAATCGTATTTCAACAATTCTAACAAGTTGAAATAGTACCTCGATTTAATTCAACAATTTTCGGTAACTTCGTTCAGAAAAATAATTATTTCCGTCGAAATTATAATATCTCGCAATTCCATTGAATAATTTTGCAATTAAAAATCTTAGTCCTTTTGTATTTTATACAACCGCAGTCGTGGCAATAATATTCCATAGATTTACTATTTTTATTTCGATCGACGCGCGAAAGTTTTATATTGTCGCGAAAATGCTTTATGCTAACGCGAAAAAGAATAATCAATTACTGGTTGTCTGGTGAGAAATGTGACGGGCCGAGCGAAGGCAGGATTTATCGCGAGGAATTACAAACTGTTGTGCGGCTCATTCGCGATCAAAAATGATCCACGCGGCGAAACATATTTCATTCGACGCGATGAAATTTGTCAGCTCGCTCTGTAACATAAATATTTGTCGTCTTCGGGCTAGAGAAGTATTATTTAGTTTTATCCCGTGTAGGAAAAGCGAGAAAGAATCTACGAATAACGGCTGAAATATCGTTCTAACGCAAGTTCGCTTGATTTACGAGCGTCTATATATTTTCTCCCATGCTAATTTCTGTAAAATATATTTTATTAGTCGTGACCTCGAATATAAAAAAGAGGAGTGTAAAATTCGGTCGATAAACGAAACTGAAAGATTTTGACGATTGCAATTACACTTATCATCGCTGTTTTATTTGTAATTACAGAAAATTATGTATTTTAGTTTTAGAAGTAAAGAAATTAAATTTATTCTATTCTATACTATACATTAGGTAATTGATTATTAAAAGCTCACGTTTCTTATATTGGTTCTGTTATTTCAGCTTCGATTAAATTAAAATTACATAGATACGGTTTATCAGGAATAATTATAACTTTTAAATATATAAATTTCAATATTTGAAAGTGTTCGGAATTATTTGGAAAAATGTCAATTAATTGGATCCTCCTTTTTCGTCACTTTCAGTTCCGCATTTCGAAGGAAAAATCTTGCGATAGAAATGCGGGAATTGTCTCGGTTGGTTTGAGATTTAAATACGATATTTGCCCAAAGCCCGGTTCTTTTCGTATTGCAAAATTTGATTTTACGCGTGAGGGGGAAAAGAGGTGCAATTGTGTGGAGGAAAGTGGGTCACTTTTATAAACCTCTTCATATCTGCCGCTGTAATATACGATCGACGATCTCTCGCCGAGTCTTCTAGAATCTAGATATCGCCGAACAGCTGTCGATAATCGTCGGTTCTCGTTATTTCGAGGCTCGTCTAGAGTCGCGGTCTTCGTTTATCCGTTTTCGAACGATGTTTGCTCTCGTTTCTGCGCCTCGAAAAACATTCTCCGGGTGTAGAATCCCAATTAAAATTGAGTTCTCCATGTGACACAACCAGTTCCATTTGCCGGAATTCGTGATTGCTTCGACGCGATGGGTTTTGTGTGTGTGGAAATTTCGAACGAGTGAAATTTGAATTCCATATTGTAAATTGAAAAATTCGACAGTTTTGTCTGTTTGAAAATTTGGACATTCCAAATTTTGCAAATAGAACGCAATTTCTTCGCTGATGTTCTTATAAAAATGAATTTTGTGATATCGTGAAATTTGGAAAAAAGAGGACAAGCTTTTATTGATCGATCAATTTCTACGATAAATGGAGGATCAATGTTGTAGGAATTGTATTTATAACATTGATTCTGCACAGTTTCTTAATATATTTGACACACTTTTAACACATTTGGTCTATAATTGCACAGATGTTTTCGTATATTGTGAATAAAATATGTTTATTTAAGAGATTTAGAGAGATTGAGATATTTTACACTTCAAAATTATTTTGAGTGGTTCAAAAAGGTGACATTCTTGATGGTTGTGGTCAGAACTATAGAAGGAATCTTCCATTATCTGGAAATGCAGTTTTTCAACAGTTTCAACAATCAGTAACATCATTCCTTGGTGCACACTAATAATAGAGATCTCAACTTAACGTCTCCAAAAGGAATGACAGGAATGAGCAATTAAGTTAAAACCTCGAATGTAAAGTAGAGAGAGAGAGATTTAAATGCAGTTTTTCAACAGTTTCAACAATCAGTGACATCATTCCTTGGTGCACACTAACAATAGAGCTGTCAACTTATCGTCTCCAAAACAAACGACAGTTACGTTGCAACTCTCGAACGGAACAGTGTAATCTCACAATCAGTAAAAAGTCACATCCTCATTCCGGGTAATTGTTGACTCGACCTCTCATTAAATCTGGTTTCACGAGTGGCGGCATTCGCCTGGAGGATTAAATAAGAAATCATCCTCTCCCGTTCTTCCTCGATATCCCGTGGCAACAACAGACGCGTACACCTAGCACGCGAAACACACGAAAACCGAAGAGGAACCCTCTCGAAAGGGTTCGTACTTCCGACACTATTTCCTGCAGGTCGATATAATACATTTCTTTGCCGGTTCCAAAGGGAAGGCGGCTGAAAGCGAGGCAGACGAACGAAACTTCTTGTCGAGAGGGAAAGGCGAAGAATCTCCTGGGATGAACGAAGGGAAGGAACGATCGTCTCTGGAGATCCTCGAAGGTCAGGGGGTGCTTTTTCGTCGACGCCGCAACCGAGTTAGAACTTCGATTTCTCTTTCAATTCTCTCTCTTTCTTTCTCCTTTTTCCCCCTGGCCACCTGACCATACGGATCGTGCTTTTGAATTTTTAATAGGGCCAGCACCGCGAACGGCGAGGGAAACTTATTTCGTGAGGGACAAAATGGGAGCCGATAATTTCGATAAAATCTCGACGAAACTCAATTCCACCTCGGCTAATCAGTTATTCTGGATTTTTTCTTTTGTTTCAGACTTCGAGTGGCTGAGAAGCTTCATCGGGGAAGTAGCTGCGCTGGAAGGAAGTTCTGCTTCGGTTGTGAAACGGTGAGTGTTTGAAGTACACTGGTGAAATTCACCTTATCGTCTGTACATTCGAGGTTTCTTCGTTGATTTCATATCGAGGCTTTTATCGGCGGGGTTACCTGCAACTTTTAAGCAACACGATTTTCGTGGGTATTCTTCGTGTTGTATTTTTTAGGAAATTTCAAGTTTCTTTTTTAGGCTTCTTTGATGACGTTTTTATGTTTGTTGTAAGTTGATGCTGAATAAGTAAATTAAGCTAGGTGTATGAAATTTTTAATCCATCGGTACGTGTATTATGTTACACATGCAAGTTCAGGTACTTGGTGTCTAATTAAATCGTTAAAAATTGACAATATTGTGTAAAATTTTAATTTAAGTAAAAAGTGACTTCTTATTTTGTAATATTGTCTTTAGGAATATCTGTACGAGTCTACTATGATTAGTGGAATTTTTATAAAATAAAGGAAAGTGTAAAGGGAATCAAAATTTCGTCTCTCCTGCGTTTCTGCAAAGCTACTCTTCTTAAATTGTTGCAAAATGTTATTAAATACGCTTGCCAGCTGTGCACGTTTACCAACGTCACCGCTCTATAGCTTCCGATATTTTTAGAATCCCCTTACAATCTTTCAGAGGATCTTCCAATCCCAAACACACACAATTTATTACAAATACTCGTCATCTTCTTCGTAAAAATACTGCTTCAACAGGAGCAATAATTCACGAAATAACCCGTGGTAAAAAAAAAAAAAGAGAAAAAGGAAACACGAAACCGTGGTAGGAAAGAACTGAGACATGATTTATCACCGGCAGAATTTCCCGAATCACTCATACTTCTGTTTCTCCACTTTTTAAACCTCTTCGTGGAATAACAAGAGCACGAAAAAGCTCGTTTTTCGAGCAACAAAGAGTTGGCTGCAAATGGGCCATTCTTTTCGATGATCACCAGGATAATTCTCAGTTCATTAAGCGCTCTTGTGTTGTACAGCAGGGTCGAGAGAAGAGCGCGGAGCATTGTAGCCTGTGCACCTCGATAACACTAGCTGTGTCCTCGTGCGCCTCGATAACACTATCCTAGTGTTCTTCGAGGAACGTTCCCCCTACCACCGTGCTTTATCATTCATTCCGTGCCACGGATTTATTCCGCGATACCTTCGTATCTTCTTGGGTTCATTATCAACCTGGACCTCTCTCAACGTCGCCTTCTCTCTCTCAACCTGGCCCTCCCTATCTCTCTCAAGTTAGCCTTCTCTCTCAGTTTGGCCTTCCCTTTCTCAATTTGGCCTTCTGTCTCTCTCAAGTTGGCCTTTTCTCTCAACTTGGTCTTCTCTCTCATTTTGGCCATATCTTTCTCTCTCAAGCTGGCCTTATTTCTCTCTCCACTTGGCCTTCCCACTCTTAATTTGGTTTTCTCTTTCTCTCTCAACTTGGCCTTCTCTCTCTCAATTTGGTTTTCTATTTCTCTCTCATTTTGGCCTCTTCTTTCTCTCTCAAGCTGGCCTTCTTGCTCTCAATTTGGGCTCCTCTCTCTCAACTTGGCCTTTTCTCAACCTATCCTTCTCTCTCTCTCTCAACCTAGCTTTCTGCTCTCTCTTTGTCTCTCTCAACTTAGCCTTCTTTCTTTCTTTCTATCCTCTCTCTCAACTTGGCCTTTTCTCAACCTATCCTTCTCTCTCTCTCTCAACCTAGCTTTCTTCTCTCTCTTTGTCTCTCTCAACTTAGCCTTCTTTCTTTCTTTCTAAATTTGGCCTTCTCTCTTCCTCTCTGAACTTGCCCTTCTCTCTCAATTTGGCCTTCTCTTTCTCTTCCTCTCTATCTCTTGTTCGAGGCAGTTTCTAACCGGTGCTTGCAATACTCGTCGTCCCTTTTGTCCAAGGAGGAGAGATCTGGTGGCTCGATTTATGAAAGCGAGCGAACCGAGGGTAAAGCTCCGTGGTTATTTGCCTCCGGAGAATTATAATGGCCGGCTCGTTGCACCGGTGAATATAAGTGGCTCCCGCTAAATAATGCTTTCCGAAAAAAACAAGAAGAGAGAGAGAGAGAGAGAGAGAGAAGAGAGGAAAATATGGCTGAGTATCTCTGTGACACGTTGTAAATAGATGGGCCCGGCCTGTAAGCCCGAAATCAAGCGTTTCCATGGAAGAACCTGGATACTGTGGCCGTAGCGGAAGAGTTTAATAGTAACCGTGGCTGTTCTGTCGTTTAGCGTTCGCCTGGCTTGGTTTAAAACGGAAGGGTTATTATACAGGGTTTTGTGCTTGGGAAATGTTTGAGATAGGATTAATGGGAATAAATGGAGACACTTGTTCGGGGTATCTTGATTAAATTTCTTCGGTTTCTTGTTGCTCCGTTTCGGGGCTAATTGTCGAAGGGCTAAATGAGACATTGTTGTTAGTTCAAGTGGTTTGTTTTGTGCTACGTTGGATTTAATAGTCGCTGTAATGAATATTATATAATTTTCTATTTGATTTCCGGTAAATTCGGCATAAATTTCTTTGACGTCGAAGCCAACTTGCATTCTACTTTATCTGATTTTCTGTGACACCTCGGATACTCATATCGTCCAATTCCCAGTAGAATTTTTTATTTTTTGCCTTATTGCTGAGATTTTCATTTTTTATATTTAGTCATTTTTCCCAAAGTAGTCAAAAAAGATAACTAGGTGGGCTATTTTTTGTGAAATTTTTTTAACCATAAACACTTTCAACTTCCACTGTACATTACTTCCACTGTATTTCAAATTGTACTCAACTTCCACTATACTCAACCTCCACTATAATCAACTTCCACTCTACTCAACATCCACTGTATTTCAACTGATACTCAACTTCCACTATGCTTCAAATTATACTCAACTTCTGCTGTATTTCAAATTCTACTCAACTTCCACTGTATTTCAAATTGCACTCAACTTCCACTGTACTCAATTTCCACTGTACTCTACTTCCACTGTCTTTCAAATTGTACTCCACTTCCACTGTATTTCAAATTGCACTCAGCTCCCACTATACTCAACTTCCACTATACTTGAAGCTACACTCAACATTCAACACTAATTCCATCATTCCAAGTAGCAAAGAAGGGACACTAAACAAGGAATTGTAAAGAGCATAGAAATTCCGATGTCAACGCGAAACTTCCAATTCGAACATTTCACCGGGATAGAACAAAGACTCCCGATAGTGTCAGAGAAGTAAAAGAGGCGAGACACGTCGATAGCTGTATTCGATTCACGAAACTCCAACGTGAACTTGGTAAACGAAGAGGACTTGTTAAAGACGTACCTACTCTACTTGAGCGTAGTTTCGATCAGTAGTCTACTTGACGCATAGTTTCCCTCCCCTCCCGAATCAAGATATATGTACGTCGCGATTCAGACCGTTAAAACAATTACGCGTCCAAGTTTCTGATCTCGGAAGTTTCTCAGTAGCGAAGGAGTCAAACGGCCGCGGTTCTGCCCCGCAAAAGGAGGAGCAATCTGAAATTCTCTAGTCTTAGCTTGCGGATTCTCTCTCCTTTGTCCATGGACAACGACCAACAACACCGCGATCTTGAGAGAGTCTCCGCGCAAGTTGCGCCATATATCGAGCTTGTACATCGCGCGTACAAGCCTCTGTAGTTCACGACAGCGTTGCTCGTAAACGGTCAGCATAGTTGCTAATTACTCGGGTCACTTTAGTTTCGAACTGAAATTCTGTTTTTACGCTTGCCGCGTATGTTGCATATTTATTTTACAAGCGTTTCAAATTTTCAGAAGTTTGTTATTCAATATGCTAGTACTATATATACGTTTTTTTCATAAGTATTGGGAGTGTAATTGAATGTGAGTTAAATGTGGGTAGTCATTGCAAAATTATTGAAATCCAAAGAAAAATTATTTTGTTTGGAATTTGATGGTTTAAGGAGCTTTTACATTTTACTGATGTAGCGTGAGCTTAATGCTATCACTAAATAATTCGTACTCTATCCATAATTTGATTCATGAGTTCTAAGAAAAGGCAACAGTTAAATTTTTTTTCTTTTTTTCAGAAATGCAAAGTTTTCCTTAGAAATTCAATGTTTCCTTTCTTTTTTGTCAGAAATGCAAAGTTTTCCTTAGAAATTCAATGTTTCCTTTCTCTTTTGTCAGAAATGCAAAGTTTTCTTTTTGTTTTTGTTAGAAATGCAAAGTTTTCTTTTGTTTCAGAAATGCAAAGTTTTCTTTTGTTTTAGAAATGCAAAGTTTTCCTTAGAAATTCAATGTTTCCTTTCTTTTTTGTCAGAAATGCAAAGTTTTCTTTTTGTTTTTCTTAGAAATGCAAAGTTCTCGTTAGAAATTCAAAGCTTACTTTTTGGTTTTGTTAGAAATGCAAAGCTATCTTTTCGTTTTTGTTAGAAATACAATGTTTTCATCCTGTTTTCGTTAGAAATTCAAAGTTTCCTTTTAACAAAGGCACTAATGACCAAATTTCGCGATAGTCAAAGCGTGTTGAACCAAAGTGGATCACGCTAATCATTAAACATTAGTTTCGTTAAAACTAAGCCGTGGAAAGTTTCGTTGTTACCACGGTCATTGCATCTGCAACAATCTAATAGCTAATAAACGACGATTGGAAAATTGGATAATATCAGGTTGAGAATTATTAGTTTCATTCGAGAGAATTTGACACCGTAACTGTATCGAAATAAAGCAAATTATCCAAAGAAATAAAACCAAATAAATCCATAAGCATTTATAACCTTTCCTCCCCAAAACAAAACTGGTTCTCAAAATTTTCGCTGCATCCTATCAACAAATGCTCCAAGTACAAAATCGTAAATTACTAAACTACTTTCGGCAAAACCTACAAGGTGTAACAATAAAATTTCAGATTTCCAGAAAAATACCAATTTTCCATTAAATCGCATTACTCCAGCCATTGTCAAAAAATTACACAAATCGAGACACTAATACCACGCTATTTTCGCTAATTCACCGGAATCTCCATAAAAATCCTCGTTTCACGATGCCTCGGAATCGCGTTGGACACTTTTTCCCCGTGCGCACAGCAGTGATCGAGAAGCCTGTAAATAGTATTCGTTCGCGTAATCCCTTTATGGAAAAATAACACGTAGAGTGCAGGGGAAAAAGCACGACACAGATACCTCATCCAGCGAGCATGAATATTAATGACCCCTTCAAAACCTGTTCCCTTCATGCAAGACGGATTTTGTCTATCATAAACCAGTTTACAATTCTTTACACCTCGTACAGTTCACGCTAAAAACAAAAAGAAAAACAATCGTTACTTCTATCTCTCACCAAAAAACAAAAAAAAAAACAAAAACTGAAAACATGAAAGAGAAGGAGATAAAAATCACAAAACTATCGTGGAACGTATCATCTTCCGATATTTCATCAGTAGGAACGATTTACTTCTCGATTTACCCCCATTTCCGGTATTTCATCCGCTGCAAACGACTATCACGTGTAACAATAAAAAAAAAAAGGAGAAAATACCGTCTTTATCGTAAAAAAAAAAGGAACCGAGGATAGAGAAGTCGTAAGTTGGCATTTAAAAAAGAAGGTCGGAAAAATCGGTTGGCCATTTAATAACGTTTTTACGAAGGCTGGCTCTCTCTCTCTCCCGATTCGTGCGCGGAAAAAAGTTTCGTTTCGCGGGGCATAAATCTGCATGATGGCGTGGATTTTTGTCGCGGACCGGAGCGGAGGGAAAAAGAGAGGGT
>NW_017100440.1:277986-286984 GCF_001263275.1 Habropoda laboriosa | reverse complement strand
AGTTCATTAGACTTCTACTCGTATCGTCTGCCGTGGAACGTGCACGCTTAAAACGCCTGTAAAACCCGAGCCAGACATGATCGATCGCGGACCATTATTTGTCGTTATAGAAGACACGTCGGCTGGATCCGCTAAGAAATTGACGATTTGTATTCGACGGCCGTGGGCGATTAAACATCGTTAGCTTTTCCTGATTACGTGTTCTTCTCATTGAGCACGGGTTTTGCTAAGCTATCGCGGTTTTAACTGGGTTGATGTTGGTCTGAGTGCGGTGTTGAATGCGGAAGTGTATTTGGGTTGATCCGGTTGGAAGAAGAGGGAAAAGAAATGGTGTTATTTCGGTATTTATTTTATTTCTTGTTTGGATTGGGTGTTTGTTATGTTGGAAATGTAACGGATTTTTAAGAATTTTTGTGTAAATCGTGTTGAAGACTTTTGTGTAGAATGTGAAACGAATGTTAATATTCTCTCTTTACTCTGATATTCGATTCGTTTTACAGAATTATGCGGGAACGTGATCTCATTAATGTGTCCCCTGGGCGGCGGTGTTTCATTTCATTGTGACTGTAACGGCTGTTTAATATTGTTCGATAATTTTTATCCAACTCGAGTAACTACAGAATTTACAAGAAACTCGTGGAAGGTCCTCGTTAATTATTGTTACGTCGCGTATAATTTACACTGTGCCTCGCTGGAATTCTGGAAAGGTTATTCAAATTTTAAATTGAATTGAGAAAGTTGGATACGTTGAGAGGAGAAGAAAAGTTAGGGATCGTATTGAGGGAACGTTTACCTAATGAAAATAAGAAATTTTTGTGCAATAATTGAAATTGTATTGTGCGATTTGAGAAGGCAATTTTTTATTTACCATGTAAATTTCTCAACAAGTGATTCTGTGACTTTTTGAGTATTCGCTCATTGAGTTGATGAAAGCTCCCAGTTATTCAACATTCAGTCTCTCTTTATGCCACTCAACAATTAATCTTGCACAATAATTATCTTGTGACTTTTAAGTATACACTCATTGGGTTGATGAAAGCTCCCAGTGATTCAACACTTTCAACATTAAATCCGTGCTTGTGTCAATCAACAGTTAATCTTGCACAATAATTATTGTGTGACTTTTAAGTATACACTCATTGGGTTGATGAAAGCTCCCAGTGATTCAACACTTTCAACATTCGATCTCTGTTTATGCCACTCAACGATTAATCTTTTATAATAATTAAAATTACATTGAAAGACCTGAGTAGACAATTTCTCAACAAATTATTTTACGACCTTTGAGTATCCACTCATCAAGCTGACGAAAGCTCCCAGTTATTCGACACATTCGAGATTCGATCTCTGGTTGTGTCAATCAACGATTAATCCCTGAAGCAATTCGTCGTGAGATATCCGGGGAATCACGATCGACGGTTCCCGCAATTT
The DNA here is from genome assembly GCF_001263275.1 of Habropoda laboriosa. Taxonomy (NCBI): domain Eukaryota; kingdom Metazoa; phylum Arthropoda; class Insecta; order Hymenoptera; family Apidae; genus Habropoda; species Habropoda laboriosa. The sequence continues at coordinate 285,553 of NW_017100440.1, read as the reverse complement.
CTTCCAACTGGACTTCCTCCCCTTTCTGGACTCGCCACTGAAATATTATCAGCATTAAGAGAGAAGATGGGAGTGCCCCCGTTAGCCATAAATGTGATGCGACATGACTGATGAGTTCCGTGTCCTTTATCGTCCGCCGGTTCTTAGCTTTCTTCCAGTCTACAGCCGTTAGATTACACGTGACATGTTATTCATTGGATTCACAAGGAGAACAGATGATTCTTTTAACGAGAATAATTCAGTTTTCGAAAGGGGAAATGGTTTTTTCTTTCTCAAGAAGAAAAAAGGAGGACTGTGAACAGCTTTCGGTTCTTGATAATTTTTGAATGAAATTCATTTATTTTCCGATTCTAACAAGATTCAATTAACAGATTCCTCGGTTTGTTGATATAAATATTCAGAGATTCAGAAATATGAAAAATGGAAAAATATGGAGAGTTGACAATTCGAAGATTCAAAGATATAAAATTGTGGAAGTTTAAAATTTTATTTATTACACATTATTTACGTTATTTACTTGAAACTTGGAGTCTAAGTGGCGCATTTATGATTTTATGATTTTTCACCGCAATAAGATTAACTAAGTGACAACAATTGTTTGTTTCAAGTGAAATTCTATTGACTGAATTTTTGTATCCGTATCGAGATTTAAATACCTTTGAAATTCAAGTTTAAAAAACTCAGAAATTCTAAGTTTCTCATTTTCTGCAATATCCCAACTCAACACAATTCTGCTAGTAAGAATAATTCACTTTTACAAAGGCAAAATACTGTTCTTTTCGGGAAACGTGATCGGTCAATAGTTATCACAATTATTTCGATTCTTTTTCGAAAGTATCACGTCTCTTCAGATAACACTAATAATGGAACGCAAGTCTCTCAACAATAGAATAGAAAATGAAGTTCGTAATATTGCACTGTTCTTTAATTACAAAGAAAACAAGTAGCAATTGCAACGTGCTTTCGCGTTTATGGAAAAAGCTAGTTTCATTCTGTGCTTCTCTCAATTTTTATTCCACCGTCAGGTTATCGTAGAACTACACAGTAATGAATTTCTACTGTTTTCACGAGCACAGTCACCGTCTTTTCTTCACAATTCGTGCAATTCATCCAGAGATGAACGTTAAGTTCCAATAATTAATCACCCCCATAAAACGAACAATGAAAAATTAACAAAATATCACAATAATTCTTACTTCATTTAACTTCCATTCCTTCCAAAAACTAATTTCCGTTAATTATATGCTATCTTCCATTTAAAATTTAAAAAAAAAATTCAAAAACTAATTTCCATCGATTAATTCGTTTCAAATTTCAAAAAATTACCAGATTACAACGAGTAAAATATCTTTCACATTCTGCATCGTACAATACTTCGCAATTAAGATTGAATAATAAATTCGCAAAAACAAATCCACAGTTATTTAACACGAATATTCCCATTGATGGATTGAAAAGAGATATAAATCCGGCTGTCGACGAGCAGAGCCTAGCTAGCACAGTCTGAGGATTCGTCAGTGGGTGGTTAATTAATAGCAATAAATAATTAATTCGCGCTAATTACTAGCCAGTGATATTTTCACGTAATTACGTGTCGTTAATTTCACCGCGTCCTGTCTCATTACGGAGCGAGAGCCTAGTTTCAGTAACGTCGCGCGCGTTATATTGATAGTGGTTTTATTAATAACGAGAATGGTGATTCCTTGGACGGCTGTGATAGACACGTCGCGTCGAATCGAAAGTAAAGTACGGGGTAAGTGGGTTTGTCGGTGCTGAATGGTCGAACGGCAATTTATCGCGGCGCTTAATTAAGCCACGGTCACTAATGGGCCTCGGGGTGGAGCGTTTAATTCGAAAGGCCATGTACGCAACGGGCATGAAGAAAGCCTAAGTAATGTCGAGGACGCAATTACGCTCCTGGAGATGTCGAGTTCGCCTCAGATATTCTCGCTGAGAATTGAACGATTTTCACGTGGTACTTTAGCATTTTTCAATTTGACGAGGATTGCTGGAAGTTAGGTTGAACGGAGTGTTGGATGATATGAAAATTGAAAGATTCTCTGAGATTTAAGAAATTGAAGACTTGAATTGGGGAATTTCGAAGATTTCGTAGATTCGTAGTTTTCAGAATTTTTAAATTGGATAATGTAAAAGTGTAGAGTTAAGGAATTTGTCGAGCCGGGTTAATGAAGAAATATGAAGATTTGAAAATTAAAAAATTATTTGAAGTTTCCATAGGATTTAAAATGTTTCGAAGCTATCGCAGATTCGTAGTTTTGAGAACTTTGACACTGGATAATATGAAAGTGTAAAGTCTTCATGATTTATGAATTCATAGCTTCGAAGAGCTTAAGAATTGAAGGAATACAAAATTTGTCGATTTCAGAAGGAAAGGATATCAAGATTTAAAAATTGAAAATTGATTCCAAGCTTTCTTATGATTTAAAGAATTGAAGAATTGAATTAGAAAATTTCAAATTAAATAATTTAGAAATATATCAATTTGCAGTTGGAAAATTGCAAAATACTGCAAGAATTGAAAATTAATTAATGTACAATATTTTCTGTAAGATAATATATGTTTGTTTACCTATTAAACACGTGGAACAAATTCTTCAAGAAGAAACGAAGAAATTCAAGATTCAAAAATTGAAGCTTTCGAATTAAATAAATTTGAGATTGAAAAATTACAAAATACTGTAAGAATTGAAAATTAAATAATATAAAAGATTTTCTGGTAGACGAAAAGTATTTGTTTATCTACCAAACACATGGAACAAATTCTTCAAGAAGAAACGAAGAAATTCAAGATTCAAAAATTGAAGCTTTCGAATTAAATAAATTTGAGATTGAAAAATTACAAAATACTGTAAGAATTGAAAATTAAATAATATAAAAGATTTTCTGGTAGACGAAAAGTATTTGTTTATCTACCAAACACATGGAACAAATTCTTCAAGAAGAAACGAAGAAATTCAAGATTCAAAAATTGAAGCTTTCGAATTAAATAAATTTGAGATTGAAAAATTACAAAATACTGTAAGAATTGAAAATTAAATAATATAAAAGATTTTCTGGTAGACGAAAAGTATTTGTTTATCTACTAAACACGTGGAACAACTTCTTCAAGAAGAAACGAAGAAAATGAAGATTGAAAAATTGAAACTTCCGAATAAAATGAATTTTAAGTAGATATTAAAAACACTGAATAACAAAATATTTCCCAGCAGTCCAAGTACACATTTTTTCTCCACCGTACACACGGAAGAAATTCTTCTTTCACGCGTTGAAGAAAACCAACTAGTCCGGGATGTACACGGTGTACACCCAACTAGCAGTCGGAATTTTCTTTCACGGAAAATTTTTCACATTCGTTGAACAGCCGTCTGGGATGGAAAGAAAACTCCATCGCTCGACCCTCCGCATAGCAGCGTGTAAAACGTAGGCGAGCAAGGTGCCCAGGAGCAGTTTCACAATGGACTTGGCGCGGTTTGTTCCCGTCGTTCGCATTATTTGCGACGCGTAGGGCGCGAACGCGAAAGGAACGCGTAGGGGCGGATTGAAAGTTCGTGCTCGGATGTCGGATCGAAACATTAATCTTCTCACTTCGCTTTGCCTGCTACCCCTTTATTCGCGTGTTGGTGATTCCGGAAAAAATTGCATCTAAATAATGCACCTCTCTCTCTCTCTCTCTCTCTCTTTCTCTCCTTCCTGTCTTTGTCTGGCACTCTTTCAGGACAGTCGGAACTGTACCGTTGATACGCAGATTAAACAACGAGCTGGACTGTTATACACTTTTAGTGCACGTCACGAAATGGAAATATTTTTAGGAACGGTGTTAATTGATCGATTCTGTCCATTCGATTAGCAGCTTTGACTATCTGTGCTTGAGTTTTGTGATCAGTTGCATTTGTGATCGCTGAAAGGATACTTTTAGGAAGTGAAAGTTAACGTTTTGTAATTTTATTAGTTTTGTTGTTTTGGTTGGAGATTTACGCAATAGAAGATAGAATTAATGCATTGTGTGAAAGGTGAGAAGATACCGACAAAAGAAATCAAAGAGAGTTATTGTTACTTTACAAAAACAGTGTGAGGATTCTGAGTGCTCCAGAAGACATTCAGATAATGTTTTATTTCATTTACTAAAGGATCTTCCTTAGTTTGTAAAAATGTCAAATAAAAAGGATAGACTCAAAATTTCAATTCAATTAAATTTACCTCATCCCACAAGCCGTATATTCACATTTTCAAAATGTTACAGCATTAACTAAGAAATCTCGAATAAAAAATTATTAGTATATGAAAATATTTAAAAAATCATCTTTCAAATATCAATTTCAAATACCGTCACATCTATTGCATAAAAGTGGCAAGAAATATGTCAAATTGCACATCGACTTCTTCCTGTAGAAAAAATAAATACTTCACGTGAAACTCCTTGAAAAGAAAAAAAAAAAAATGTAGAAATTTCTGTGGTCCAGTTTTGAAGCAGCGCGCGTCGCCTCGCGAGTCAGAAAATTCGTAGCGAAATTAAGTTTGTAGGTCGATCGATCGTCCGGAAGAGGAACGACATTCTGCCGGATGCTCTTGGCCCATTTCGCGCGCATTTGTTCCACGAGGTCCCGGCCTGGCTCTCCCCGAATTGCGTTCTAAATAATGCATCATTCGTCGGAACGTTTGGCCAGCATGAAATATCGCGGGCATAAAAATGATATAAGAGGTAGGGCTCGTTCGATAGCTGCTTCCAGGACAGCACGGTGAAGAGACTCGCTAAGGAGGAAGGAAGAAAAATGAAATTCCCGGTTCGCCATCTGGTAAATTTACTTGCCAGAAGCTACTGATGCGAACCGATCACTATATGATCGTTACATTTATCGCGAAATACGTGCGGCATCCTTGGAATATTTTTTGTACGAGGGGAGAGCTGCTGATACATATCCTTTCTTCTTCTCTTTTTGGATGCATTGAAGAAACTGTAATTGAAGGAATTCGTGTCGTGAATTTTGAATTTATGTGGATCTGGCACTTTTCGAATTTTTAAATATTGTCGACTATATGAAAATCTTAGATTATTCTGAAAATTATTATTTTTTATACCAGGGGAAAGCTGCTGGTTTATTTTTCATGTTTTATTTTTTGGATACATTGAAAAAAAAAATGTATTTGAAGGAATTCGTGTCGTGAATTTTGAATTTATGTGGATCTGTACTTTTTTATTTTTGAATGTTATAGACTATATTGAAATCTTAGATTATTCTGAAAATTATTATTTTAGAGTTTTGTGCATGATACACATTATTTATGACAAAATAGGTTAACGATAAGGGAGAAAAGGGCAAGAATATTCGCGAGTAGTGGAATTCAGATGAAATATGTTTTAATTATTTGTAAAAGGGATATTTTTTTATTTCAAGTAGGTTTTAAAATTTGTGATCACGTAGGAAAATGTGTTATATTGAAATTCGTCAATTTTACAGCCAGTTTTCTTTTTGTTAAATTCTCGAATTCTCAAGTATCATAGTGGTTCAAGTATCAATTTTCGAGTGTCGTAGTGTTTTAAATTCTAAAATTCTTGAATTAAATAACGAAGAATTTAATTTAACAGTATATTTAATTGAGGAATTCTTTCAATTTCATTAGACAATATTTTATTCTTCAATTTTTTCATTACCTTTGTTAATAATTATTATATCTGTACATACCAATTTTGATAATTTTTCAGTTCCACTTTCAGAAATTACAAATTTCAATTTTTCTTACCATGCATTGTTACATTCAATTTTATCATTTACACTTAAAATTCCTACACGTGTACTACACACACTACCGGCCAAAAGTTTGGAATCACTGAGCATTGCAATTTACACAAAAATTTCCAGAAAAGAGTCAGCGACTTTGAGAATTTTTTATCATTCGAATCAATTGATATGAGATAAATTGATAAAAGCAGAATTGAGATAAACTTCAAATCTATAAAAAATTAGCAGCAGATTTAATATTGACGAAAAGTGCGTACATACTAGATTTCTATGATAAAAACTCATTTATTGGTTCCATAATTTTATCTCCAATTTCATTGAAGTTAAAAAGAGATATCGCTTTCAGATATAAACGACTTAATCGTTGAGTCCATCTAAGAATCCTGCCTGCACTCAACCATGCAACACATTTTGAAAGGTTTCCTCAAATTGTATTTTTATTTTCCCGTCCGGCGTACGGAATGGCGCAGAATTTTTCAACAGCGCGTCCCACGTACGATTTATTAGTCAACACGTCAGTAAGAAATGTGCATTTGCCACGCTGCATTTTTTACCTCCCCTGAAAAGAGGAGTGAGATATCTCACCTGTGAATTATTTAAAACGTTACCTTTAATTCATGTAGCAAAACACGTTCGCACCTTGCTAAATTTAAGGAAGAAAACTCGATTTCGAAGCTCTTATAATGTTGACAACGACGTTTCATGCGAAAGCAATGTAAGTTTATCTCTTTCATCGAGATAGCCAAATGCATCTTTGATGGGCAAACACCATTTCTAATTCATCCCCCAAAAACGTTGTTGCAAATCAGGAAAAAGTTGACACTTCTGTAACTTGCAGTTTAAACGTCGATGAACGAAAGGATCATCAATCTTTTTCTTTCGTACACAGTTCCTTCGCTTCTGAAATGAATAAAAATCACAAGCAATCGATTTATCCTACCATGAAAGAGAGAGAGTGAATATTTCCATTACGTTTTCACCGTTTTTCCACCGTAAAAGACGATCGATCAATCAAAATGGCTATCAATGGGCCAATTAAGCAACTCAGATATTTGACAAATTTTGTTTTTTTTTTTTTCAAATTTTTATCGCAAACATGCATCACACTTGTAACAGTTTGGATGAATATTTGGACGCTGTGATGCTTGAGAAATGATCGTCGGACGTATTGTTTGTTATTCAGTGTTTCGGAACACCTGTTACAATTAGCTGAACTATAAATTTTATTTAGCCAACAACGCGCGTGAATTCTTATACAATAAACCATGAAATGAACAGTGCGCAATTTTTCATGCTGCAAAAATTCTCGGACATGTGCACGTATTTTCTCGTGAAGCTGGATAAAAAATGACACCCTTTTTTTATCATTATTGCTCAAATAGCACGAACTATTGTAGTCTGCAATTTTAGTGCTGTATTTACTCATTTTGTTTAGAAAGCTTTGCAATATTCTGAATGAAAAATATCAGTATTGACAAATTAAAGTGACTAACTTTAATTTTGAATGGCTAATCTATAATTTTACTACTGTTTAGAAAGATTTGCAATTTTCTGAACGAAAAATATCTTATATTGACAAATTAAAATGACTAACTTCAATTTGAAATGACTGATCTATAATTTTACTGCTGTGTTTGCTCATTTTGTTTAGAAAGATTTGCAATTTTCTGAATGAAAAATATCAGTATTGACAAATTAAAGTGACTAACTTTAATTTTAAACGACTGATCTATAATTTTACTATTATATTACTCATTTTGTTTAGAAAGATTTGCAAATTTTTGAACGAAAAATACCAATATTTACAA
>NW_017100440.1:253909-277957 GCF_001263275.1 Habropoda laboriosa | reverse complement strand
TGGTATTTAAATAAATTTATTACATATTTTATTATATATCGTTCTATTTGTATCACATTTAAACTCGATCAATTTTCCACGGTGAAAATATCGCACATTCGAGGATATTAAAAAGAAACTTAACGACCACTCTCCGTGGACGTCCAATTTATCAAATCTCCATGAAACAATTATGAGCGGCAAGAAAACAGAGGCGAAGAAGAAAACGCGATCGAATTAAATCGCGAATCCCCGCTTCTCCTAATACGGGACAAGATTTCGCGCATCTTGATCCGCGTCTTTTGTTCTATAAACGAACGCTTATTCTCAGCCATCTGTCTTCTATTGTTCTTCCAACCCCCCCTCAATTATGACAGTGATTTAAGAGGCTCTGTTACTCGGTCGTAAAGTTAGACCAGGTAAAACCATCTATCCTGATGCGTACAGAAGGGGGTGGTGAGTAGCTCGTAAATCTTCGAAAATGACGCCTGGCTTCCTCTACTTTGCCCCGTTGACATCATCCACCGCACAACCCTTCGTCGATTCCTTCGATATTTTCATAGGGCATATACACACGTATCGACACGAGATATTCATGGCCCGGGCGCGGTAGTATCGACGCGTCAATATCGATGGACCGACGTCCCGTGACGAATCCGATTTCACGTCCATACAACCTGCTAGTCGCGATCATTTATTTAAACAATTTCCACGGATCACAGGCTCGATGACTTCGAACGCTGAAATGTGTCCGTGGAAAAACGTGATTTCGGCTTGTAGATTTTTCGCGATTTCTATGGTAGTTTTGTTTTGTGAATTATTTCACTGATGTTTGTGTCGAATTCTTTAAATGCTTGCTGAAATATTGAGGAAATAATATATTGTGGATGTACTGGTGAAACGGTTAGTAAAATTGAGTTATAAGGTGCTCGTTTGTTGTACCGAATTATGTCATTTCGAGTGCAAATGTTTAGAAACTCAGCTGATTTTATTTTGTGAGGAATTATAGATGTTGTTTTGGCCTGTGTTTAATGGTAATGATAGTAAAGTCTCAATATTCTGAATACTCAATATTCCAAATACTCAATTTTCCGAATACTCAATTTTCTGAATACTCAATTTTCTGAATATTCAGTGTCCCGAATACTCAATGTCCCGAATACTCAGTTTCCTAAATACTCAATTTTCTCAGTATTCCATATTCTGAGAATTCAATGTTCTGAATATTCAGTGTTGCGAATACTCAATATTCTGAATATTCAGTGTCCCAAATACTCGATTTTCTGAGTATTCCATAGTCTGAGAATTCAATGTTCTGAATATTCAGTGTTGCGAATACTCAATTTCCTGAATACTCAATTTTCTGAATACTCAATTTTCTGAATATTCAGTGTCCCGAATACTCAAGGTCCCGAATACTCAGTTTCCTAAATACTCAATTTTCTCAGTATTCCATATTCTGAGAATTCAATGTTCTGAATATTCAGTGTTGCGAATACTCAATATTCTGAATATTCAGTGTCTCAAATACTCGATTTTCTGAGTATTCCATAGTCTGAGAATTCAATTTTCTGAATATTCAGTGTTCCGAATACTCAATTTCCTGAATACTCAATTTTCTGAATACTCAGTGTCCCGAATATTCAACTTTCTGAATACTAAATGTCTCGAGTACTCAATTCTCTAAATACTCAATGTTCCGATACTCAATTTTCTAAGTACTTAACATTCCGAGCACTCAATATTCCGAGTACTCAATTTTCTGAATACTCAATATTCCGAATACCCCATATTACGAATACTCAATATTCAGAACAATTAATTCACCCTACTCACCCCACACACTCTCCAAGCCTCTATTTCCCTTTCAAGCATCGCGATTATCCACTCTCTCCCCCTGTTGTGATAATTCTTTTTCCATTATGCCACAAAATTTTCCCACTCTCTATTATTTCACCCGCTAAACGCGTTATCTATTGTCGTATCGTTTCAAGAATCTCGAGAACTCGCCTTAAGACGCTTTTCTTACAAGATCTCGCTTCGCAAAGAACGCGAAGCGATCTCGAGGAGAAGAGGGAAGGAAAGAAAGAAGAAGAAGAAAAAAATCGAAAGAAGGAGGTGGAAGCGTCCGGGTGATTGTGCAAAGTTCAGCGGGGCATGGAAAAGAAAACAGAAATCTCAAACGGCGATTAAATAAACGCCGGCGCTGTAACGGGCCGTGAAACAGGACGATCCGAGTTTTTTTTTTTTTTTGAAAGGTTGCTTTTTTCGTTCCGATCTACAAAGGGATCCTGGCTACTCTTTAATGATTTATTAATTACCGAGGCGAAGACGCGAGCAAATTGGAGGTCCGGACGCGAGAGGTGAAATTAATTATGAAATTCGTTTACCTCGGCCACCCCCATTTGGGCCACGTATGACAACTGTTAGGAATGCCTAGCTTAGGCGTGCGCTCGGCCACCACCATTTGGGCCACGTATGGCAACTGTTAGGAATGCCCAACTTAGGCGTGCGCTCGGCCACCACCATTTAGGCCGCATATGACAAATGTTAGGAATGCCCAATTTAGGCATGCATCATTCCTTCCGAATTAGGTCCTAATGCGGTAACGATTAGGCTTGCAGAATTTAGGTATGCCTAATCGTTTCCGCATTAGGCCCACATTCGTCCTTAGGCATGCCTAACTGAAATTCTGGTCTGGTATATGTATATCAGAAGCGGTTTCTTTTATCTTCTTTGTACATAGAATGGAAGGAAAAGTGTCGGTCAATATTTTCCATACGAATTCTACAATACGTGACGAAAAAGGAAAGCAAATCGTATTTATATCGAGATGAAAATACACATAGTTCTCTATTTTTCCAATTTTTCCAATTTGCTTCCAAGCAAACAAATTATTGTTTTTCCTAAGTTTTTAAAAACCACGTGTACCTATATTATTTTACATCAAACCATATAAAAATGTCACTCGTAGTTACTGCATTTTATTGGTATTCATGTGAGCTCACTGGAGACATTACAAAAGAATCATAGCCTTTCGAAAAATTTTTAGTATCATTTTTAATTGCAATTTTTTCTATTTTATTTTACACAGTTGCTATAATATACTTCACCTTCGTGTCGTTGCAGGATCCTTTTTTAAACCCATTTTATTATCAGAAGAACAAATACATTTTTGCTACAGTTGCAATTTTTAAAAAATTTTTCTTCTCCTTTGTTACAATACCGAAGATCTATACAAAGTTTCGACCAATTCGTTTGATACACCCTGTAGAATGCAAGATCGTCGCTATTCGCTTGAACAATCGTTTAGAAAAGATGGACAAATGATGTCATTGCTGGATGTTGTGAAAGGCTGACTTGTCTACGGTTAATCAAATATTTATGCGAATGTAATTCCAGCTGCAAAGTACGTATTACGTTGTTTCTTTGAAATCCTGTTAGATATCTCGTTAACGCCGCTAATAACAATTCCACTGTATATTTATCGTCCACGACGCGATATTGTGTAACAGAATTCACGGTGATGGACGATCAGCTTCCTAATAATTGTTAGTCATTGATGCACCGTTGATAGATTCTCTTTGGTAATTATATTTTTCAACGCATTATTAAGTCAGTTTACATTTCTACTCCTTTCACGATGCTTTAATTTAAGTTCAATGAAATCTTTTAAGAGGTACAGATTCTGTTCGTTTTTTTCATTTCAGCGTCTATATTCGTCGAATCTTCTTCGCTTAAGACCTTATGATTGATGTCATGTTCGGTCGATAAAACGATGTTAAGGTGAAGACTCCGGTCTGGAAGCCACATTTTTTTTTAGCATATCAGTGAGGTTTTTTTATTGGGATTTATTTGATCATTCCTCGACATTATTAGACCTCGACGTAGTTACTGAACCTAGGATTATGTGAAATATGTCTTCCAAGTAATTCTCATTCTTTGTCGTTGTAGCATTTTGTTTTTTTTTTTGTGGTTTTGAAGTACTTGTTACTACTTGACGTGAAAATAAACCTCTTCCATCTTTCGTATTTTTTGTTTTTTGTTTTCTGTGTTCAGTCGTGTGTTTGATGAAGAAACGAACCACTTCTAGTGTTTCTATTTTTTATTTGAAAAAAATTTAGAGTAATTTTTGTATTGGAGCAGGTATATTTTTTTTCTATTGAAACAAGTATCGTCATTCACTCATGTGTCTGACAAAGACACGAACAACTATTTTTATTTTTATTTTAAAATAATTTACAGTAATTTTTCTATTGAAACAAGTATCGTCATTCACTCATGTGTCTGACAAAGACACGAACAACTTCTACTATTTTTATTTTAAAATAATTTACAGTAATTTTCATATTGTAACAAACATATTTTTATACAATCATGTGTTTGATAAAGAGACAAACAACTTCCAGTATTTTTATTCTTATTTTAATTGCAAAATAAATTATAGTGATTTTCATATTGAAACAAGTATATTATATATCGTCATTTTTAATCATTTGTTTGATAAAAAAACAAACAACTTCTACTATTTTAATTTTCAAATAATTTACAGTAATTTTCATATTGTAACAAGTAGGTGTATTTTCGTTCAATCCATGTGTTTGACAAACAAACAAACAACTTCTAGCATTTTTATTTTTACTTTCAAAAGATGTCCAGTAGGCAATTTTTATATAGAAACAAGTATATTTTCCAGATTCCCCCGTTCTTTTTCTTCCCCGGTGCGTCGAGCGTACGAAACTTTTCCACGATTGAAGTCCCCTTTAAAATTGGCAAACAGAGAGTAGCCTGGAGTCCAGATGTCCAGTCGATTCGTGTCTCGAATCGTTCGATCTCACGAGTTTCACGAGAGAGAACGAATCCTAGGAAACTTTTCCTCCCTCCGGTTGCCTCGAGACCGAGCGATAGGAAGCGGCGCGCTACTCTTCCTTCCGAAGATTACGTTTAATCAGAATTAAAGATGTACTTGGTGGAGCATCGATGGCTCGAACAGTCGATGATCTTCGTCTCATTTGCCCGATTCGAGAGAGAGTTTAATCTGGAGGAGGACTTCTTGAACAACTTGCTCTCCTCCAGCGGGGCTTAAATCCTAACCGGACGATTGCAACTTTCTTCATTTTCCTCCGGTTAATGTTCGTCGATATTTCATCTATTTGGTGGAACGATCGATGTACAGGGTGGACCACGTAAAACAGACGATCTGTTTGATTATCTTCTCTATGGTACGAGAAAATTTTTTTGCACGCAATTCAAGTGGTTGCAAAGGGTGAATGAGATAGAAGAAATGGCAAAAAATGAAGGGAAGCTTTGCGTTTGATTAAAAATTTTGGAAAATAATGAAAAATATAGGTAACCTTGAAGAAAAGTAGAACAAATTGACTGGCTATCTAATTATCTTCTCCATGTATATAGTTATGGTACGAGAAAATATTTCGCACGCAATTTAAATGGTTGCAAAGAGTGAACGAAATGGCAGAAAATGAAGGGAAGCTTTGCGTTTGATTAAAAATTTTGGAAAATAATGAAAAATATAGGTAACAAGAGTAAATTGCATTTACAACAAAATTTCTCTTCCATTTTATTAATATTTAATATTTCTTTTCTGCAAAAATGGGGAAGCTCTAAATTTTCAAAATTCGCCCTGCCATAGAGGAAAGATATTTTTGCGTAGCAATAGTGCTAAATGCTACATTAATATGGAAATTTTAAACGAGTAAAATATTTCGAAAATATGTCGAAAAAATCTGTGTTTCTTAATTTTCCCAAAATTAATTTCTAAAGTCTTCAATTGTTCAAAATGTGACGTTACATCCACGTTCTTCTTCGATATTTTCCAATTTCGTACCAATTAACAATTTGCAATCAGATCGAATATCTCCAAATTGCAGGATATTACTTTTCGATTACTATTCCTGAGAGAAATGCAGCGAACAAAGTCATCCTGTTTCGTACATACATGTTGCATGCAGCCTGTTCTCTCCAGAGTCCACTAAGAACAGTCAGGAGAAATGGGAGTGGGCATTATTTTCATGCGAACCGAATAGAAAGACGTTCTATTTCGATTCTCCCCGCGTAAGTTTCGATAACTTACGATTCCTGGCTAGCCTGGTGGCCGGTGAATTCCGGCCGACGAATTCCCTATAGGTGGGCCAGTATTTATGGTATCCGCAATTCGAAAACCGTACGGAAGGAAGCAATTTGTTCGAGCGCCGATACTATACCAGGGTTCACGGTAATGAAACAGGGAACCGTTTTGTACGTGCAGCATGCAAGCCCCGCGTAGCTGGCCACACCGTTTTGTTCCTTGTTATTTTCCTATATTGCTCGATCGGATTTTTCCGCTTGCAATTCGCGCCCTTGTCTTGCCTCCAGCCGCTTTTCTCGTGCTTTATTTCTTCATAAATTGCGTATTTTTTCGGAGGAAAAAGAAATTCGTTCGTGTTGTATTGAAATTTGTGAATATTAACGTGTTCACCCTTTTGGTACTGAATTTCAAAACACGAAAGTAAGTTTGCAGACAGAGTTGCTTTGACCGTTTTAAGACACAGGATGGTATTTTTTATTTAACGAAATTTTTCTCGTGTCTCATTGCTCATAAATTGCACTTTTTTCGGTAGAAAAAGGAATAACATTGATACACATAGTATTCAAATTTGTGAATATTAATGTCTTAACCCTTTGAGTACCGAATTTCAAAACACCAAAATGAGTTTGCAGACTGAGTTTCTTTGACCGTTTCAAGACACAGAGTAGTATTTTTTATTTTATTTAATTAAATTTTTCTCGTGTCTCATTGTTCACGAATTGCATTTTTTTTCTTATAGAAAAAGAAATAACATTGATACACATAGTATTAAAATTTGTGAATATTAATGTCTTAACCCTTTGGTTACTGAATTTCAGCACAGGAAAATAAGTTTGCAGACTGAGTTTCTTTGTTCGTTTTAAAACACAGGATGGTATTTTTTATTTAACGAAATTTTTTATTCACTGCACAATACATAGTTTCATACAGTTCGCAGTCTCGGTGAATAATTAATAAACGGTGGTGAAACGATATTGACGTCGCCGTACGCGTACGGTCGCAATTCTCAAAGGGTTAATAAAGTAGCAGGTGTATTATTAAGTAATCCACTAGTCTTTTTAGTGAGCTAGAAATGTAGTTGAAATTGAGAATATTCTGCTGTTGTTCTCTTAATGTAAAAAATCAATCGAAGTTCTACAGTAACGAAGATGGCATATAATTGTTAAGCAATATATAAATCATTGCATTTTGTACGAATATCAATAAGAAAAAGAAGTGTCGTCTGCTTGGGAAGAACTGTTGCAAAACTCAGAAAATCCGAATATTCGGTGTATTCCAATATATTAATCTTGAATATTCGAATATCCGAATACCAGTAGAATTCGGATTTCAACATCGAATATTCGAATATTCGAATTCCAGTGGAATTCAGATTTCAACATCGAATATTCGAATACCAGTGGAATTCAGATTTCAGCTTCGAATATTCGAATATTCAAATTCCAGTGGAATTCGGTTTTCTGCTTTGAATAATTGAGCTATTCAGATAAATCGGATAATGCGAATATTCAAAGTGTTCAAATTTCGAATCATGACTAATATTTCGTACATTTCGAATATTCCAATACTCCACTTGTCTCTTTCTAAAAGTACCCCAAAACTTATTGCACAAGTTTAATTACAAGATAGCATCAATAATAACAGACCTATATAAATTCAATAAATTTCCACCGATAATAAAGCATCATATATTTTAACGAAAAGATTCTATCTCGAAAATTGAGTTCTACGAGTGATAAAATCGTGACTCGTCACCGTGAAATTTATACTTACACATCTCTTCGTCATCTTCATCCAGCTACATTAAAAAATACACAAAAACAAAAGCACTTCCAACTTATGCATCCACGTTAATTACATTTCCACTACAAAACCAACCGCTTCCTTCTTACAGAAACAACATCCACCAAGATTAATCACATTCAACTACCAACACCGTCATTTTCAATCAATCAAAGACATAAAATTCTCGATAGCAAAGATGATGTCGTTTACAAAAAAAAAGAGAAAAACTCGGTAGATACGGTAGATACACATCATGAAACGAATCTTCTTACTCTTTCCTCTTTCTTTTTTCCCTATTTCCTTTTTTTGCTTCGAAGAAATGCTTCTTCCCCTTTCTGCCACATCTCCTCCTCCACATCTTCTCCTTCTTCATCAAAGTTTGTCGTAAGAGGGAAGTTGGTTGCTGCTTCGAGACTGGTTCGCCCTAAGATAAATTACCTGCAGGCACTCCCTTCAACAGGTGGAACCCGCGCGACGGTTTACGGTTTAATTCCAAGAAAGTGTAGAGAGAAGAGAGATAGAGAACGAGCAAAGATTCTTCTGGTCTGTTATTGGAAAGATTGCCGGTCGAAGAATCGTCAGAACGCGAAGGTGAGATTCGCTTCGTTCGGGTTTCGAGCAAAGGCCATAACCGAGAAGAGTGTTGCACATTTCTCCCGCGAGAGAAGAACAGGTTTGCATATTTTGCTCGCTTCGATACTCCTCGTACTATTTTCATAACGAGTTCTGCCACGTTTGTCGCTTCTTATTGCTGCCTTCCGACCAGATCTCGACGGAATAGGACGAAAATTATTCCTTCTCCTTTTATCTTGTTTATTCTGCGCCAAATGTTTCGCCCGTCTATCAGACCGCTGCTCAGGTTCTAACGTTCGAGAAACAAATCTGAATAAATAGAAAAGTAGGTTGAATGATAAGTAGGATGATAATTAATGGCCGACATTAGCATACCGAGTAATATGTTCTGAGTAAGTTTGAGTAGATGTTGTACGGGAAGTGTTATTGATATGTGAAATTATGGTAGGAAATAGTGTAATTTAGTGTTGTTTGGGGATGAAAAATAGGCGACAATTTCGGGGGTAAAAATCTGTGCTATAATTTTCAATGTTAAACGATATTCAACGAGCTTTCCTCTTGGATTAATAATTCATTAAACGCGTTACATATTCAAATTGTATTTCACGTTGTTTCTGTTATTGAAAACTTGGCCTTCGAATTTTTTATTCGTGTTGCAAATGTGACCTATTTTGTGTTTTTTTTTTTTAAATTCACCTTGTAGTAACATTTAATTCGAGAATTATCGCGCAACATCTTACTCTTCAAGCAATAAAAGTTGTCAAAGAACGATCTCTTAATTACCTCTATTCAGTCATTCTTTATCATTCCTTCGATCATTCCTGTAGTAAGAAAGCTAGGGAAGTGGCAAATTCTTCGCGCAGTGTGACCTCATTAGTCAGGGCTAATTTGTGTTGGAACAAATAGCAGTAAAAACAAATTTTACCCTCGTAAAATTTAGGAACCCCCGTGATTCATAAACTCGTTAGGAAAAGGGATATTAAATTTTAAATTGTGCATAATGAGAGTTTGCAAAGTTTGTTTTTGCGAATACTGAAAATTTTCCTTTTTGTGACTACGATCACCCTGGATTCTTTGCATCACTACACAGGTTAATTTTCGGACAGCGGAGGCTGGGTCAAGTATGACCCAAATACTACATTTTACCAAATTTTTCCACTTTACCGAGCAATGTATTATTTCAAATGAAACAAGTATGTATATTACGATTAAAATAATAGACATATTGATAAAAGAGACGCAGAAATATTTATATTGACACTAAATGAAGCGAAACGATGTTTGGCAGTATAAAGTAAAATAAGCAAATAAATAAATCACACAACAATGACATTTTTATTTTCTGTCTCCTATGATTTTTTATATAACGATATACAGTATGTTTGACAATAATGTGGAAACAGAAATATAACAGTATAACAATCAAAATGTCACAAAAAAGGACACTTTCATTTGACAGTAATTCACAATAATAGAGAAACAGAAATATAACAAAGATATTGTAATATAACAGCGTAACAATGAAAATGGCGAAAAAAAAAAATCGATAATGCAAGGAGACTAGGACTGTCTTTCGAATATCGACTGAAACAGGGGACATTTAAACCCCGGGTCATTTCTGACCCGGCCACCGTCCTTCGAAAGTTAAAAGAATTCAAAAGCCGCTAAAACGTCCCTATAAACCTAACACACCCAAAAAAATCGAGGGACAATCTAAATAGACCATTTGTCACAATCTAACCCCTTGTCCCACAAATAGATCCCTGACGGCAACACGTTTATTTCTCCAAGAGAACACCCGAAGAAACATCGATCTCCTCTCGGTAATTCTCCCCCCCACCTCGAAGGCGACAAATCATCGAACGGATAAAATTTCTCGATTTGCTCGTTGGTGGTGGGGACTCGAAGCAGCTGTTCGCGTACCGTTTATCACGATAAACATATCCGCCGCGTTAAAGGTCGACGGGAGCGTCTCTCCTTCTCGCCGGTCTGGCTTCTCCTTCTCTTCAGCCTCTCCTACTACGGTTCCCCGTGGCACACAGGTGTATAGTGGCCGGCGTTCTTCAGCCGCCATACGCTTTCAGTTAACGCCTGGTCGTCGCCAGGTATGCCGGGTTCCTTCGTCGATTATGCCAGTTTGCTTCTTACACTCGCGTATACCGTATACCTGGCTTCGTGACCCCTTTGTTTCGTGCCGGATCGAGTGAACCCCGGTTCCCTGTGCCCTCCCGACTTCGGTGTGACCGCGTGTTTTGTGAGTGATTTCGACGACTGGACGCGGAGGATTCTTCCTACGTGGGAGAAACTTTGGTGGAAGAGGTGTGCGGGTGGTTCGTTTTCGTGGGAGTTTCGATCGGCCTTGGTCGGATCCATCTTCGGTTGACATGTAAGTAGCCCGTGTTTCAGATTCGAATTGTGTCGACTGAGCTCACGTGGAATTTCAGATGGTTTAGAGAATGTGATTTTGAACCGTGCGAGGATTGTAGGATGAGTACTTGGTGAGTTTGCGAGGGATTTAGTGATTAGTGTTGAGTTAGGTGTGAGTTAAGTGTTAACTTCGCCTTGTTTGAGGGAAATTTTGCACGGAACGATTGCAAATGATTTCTGTAATTTTTGCTAATTTTATTTTATATTTTTTAAACATGTATACGGCAGGCAAAATTTATTTGACCATTTTATACTTTTACGAGGACTAACCCTTTCACGAAACACTACAAACAGTCATTAACCTGACGAAAATAGTTGAAAATGAACGTCTGTTGATCTTGTCCAAAATTTAGTGATTAGCGTTGAGTTAGATGTGAGTTAAGTAAAGATTTAGTTTTACTCGAGAAAAATTTTCCATAGAATTTCCTAATCAAAGATTCATTTAATTTTTCTTATTATTATAAACATTTATTAATTTCATTTCACAATATTTCTTAAATATATTTGTGCGAGGAAAACTTTAACGTTCACAGAACACCACAAGTACTACCATTGAACTCACAAAAATAGTTAGCGTGTCCATAAACTCACGTACTTACCTATCTTTGTGATAAATACAATTTTGATACGATTTAATTGAAAAAAAAAATTGAAGTACTGACTTAACTTTGTGTTGCACAATTGTGACATGGTAAGTTCGGTTTCGAACGAACTCTAAATCTCACTTCTCGTTCGAACTAGCTAAAACTTTTACTCGATGGATATTTATCTAAACACGTATGCTAATTTGTCTTGATTAGAGCGACGTTCAAGATGAATGGCAACGAACTTTCTGCTTCGATCGAACCTTCGATCATTCCCCTTCGCTGTTTCTTTCTTCTTTTTTTCTTCCCCTCTTGGAGCATTTTAAACTGAATAGAGACATAAAAGGAAGAATAACGGAGCTTCCTCGCATCAGTTTCTCTCCCCCTGTTCGAAATAGCGGGCAATTTATCTTTCACGCGAAACTTTCGACGTGTCTAATGAGTCACGCAACCCAATGACACGCGTCGAATCAATTTTTCCGCACGCTTATCGTGTTTTCTATTTATTCGTTTACTTAACACGATCCTCGTACCGCGTATTTTCTTTTTCCTTTCTCTCCGTGTAAAAACTGCTGGCGAGTTCAATCGAGGAGTATGATTGATCAATGGCTTTTCATCGATACTCGATTTTTCCCGTGGTAAATCGACGAACAAATGCGAGCTCAATCTTTCGAAGTTAAACGAAAATCGCAACATAAGGTGAAACTGAATGGTAGAAATTTCTACGAGAAATAATCAAGCGATTTATTATACCTCTCCATTTTCCACGTGAACATTCTCGATACACGATCATTGTCACACTATTCGCCCCAATTACAGTCCCCTCCTCGCCTTCAAATTGATTAATAAAGTGTAAAAATTCACACCTAACGATCTATTCATATGTATATCACACTTTCTCGCGCGTAATTAGAGGTCGCAGATGTACATGTGTTCGCGCAATCATTATCGCGTTATCTCTCACCTAATTAAACATATCCTTCGGCTGCTAATTAATCCGACGAAAGTGATTACGTTGAATTAACTGAGAAATTATAAGTTTCTCGGTATAGATAAAATATTGTTGTTGTTTGTCAAAGTCTGGATCGAGCTAGATCCGGAACACTTTGCATACCACGTTTGCTGTAATTCGTTAAGGTTATCCCGCGGCAGCTGTCACTTTTTTCTCGGCGGCGTTGAACAGGTTTTCGAGAGGAAAGGACGTATTAAAATTCATAGCATTTGGGACACCATAGAGGCTGACACATGCAGAATTCAGAAGTTTGTAACAGAACCGGTGGAGAAATGTTTTGGTTCGAGTGGTAAATATTAAGCGAGGCAAAAACTTGTTCCTTCGGGGGAACGAACTTGCCTCTAATTCGATTCGAGGAAGGGGACGTTGCTGGGAATTCAAAATACTGGGGTAACATTGCCAAGGATACTTCTTGCGATCATGTGTTTTCGTTCCAATCTGAAATGGTGGAATGAAATATATCATTTTGAAAGTTGTGTTATTTTTCTACATAGAGGCACAATTTTTTTTGTGAAGGAGATACTTAGTGCTACTCGATATAATAAAATAAAAAGGATTACTAAATTTTTAGTTTTTTTTTTATAGGAGGAATGGAGTGTTTTTTTGCAGAGAAATAAACAATTATCATTTTCAAACTTGCGCTATTTTTCTTCGTGGAAAATAGTCATTGGTACACAATACTGAAGTAAAGAGTATTATTAAATTTTTAGTGTTTTTATTAGTACTTATTTTATGAGAAGAATGGAGTGATTTTTGCAAGGAATGGACAATTATTATTTTCTAAATTGTGCTGTTCTTCTTCATAGAAAATAAAATAAAAAAGACTACCAAACTGTATTCCCTTTGTTACACGAAAATATTGTATATTTGAAAATATGATTTGTGGAAAGAATCGATTGTTTTCTACTGTAAAATAAACAATTGTGTACAAAGTAATCAGAGGAAGTGAGCATGCCCTTTTAATAAAATAGACTTCTTAAATATTAGTCTAAAAAAATTACTGGACAATTTTAATGCAACCATAGTCACTATCTAAAATATTCATTTCTTAGAATATTATACAACAGTAACTTAAAACACTAAGTGCCTCAAAGTGTTTCAAAGTGCCTCTGTTAACTAAGGTCCAGTAAATTATTTTAAATACACATTTAGTTCTATACTTTCACGTTAATGTTTACAATTTGAATATTAATAAAGTTAGCAAACAAGAAACACAGATGTTATATTTCCTACATTAGGGTTGTTTAGTGTACTCCATATCAACACTAATGTCACAAGAACTGAACACCAACAAATTGTCACACCATTACCCTCGAAACTCGTTGTTTATCAGCCGATAAAACGAGCCAAAGCAACTTCTTCCCACAGCACACGACATCGATACAAACTTCTCCGCGGGTTCCGTGCGCGTCACTCGGAGACGTATTAAAGAATCAGCTGACGAGCGAGCAAACGGCGTCAGAATTTTAATTCGAAGGTCCCTTCATTCCAGCAACTTCCTCCGCGTGCACGTGGTGTGCTCACGATGCAAAAAGCGCGAAGCGTAGATGGCTGAAAGCGAGCGGAAAAGTCCCGGGCGAACGTTCCAGCTCGAACACGACACTCTTCAGCCGTGCTGAAAGGGGGACTTGCTCGTCATTTCTCATTTCTTCGTTTTCAATCGTCGTCTCGCGGACGTAACGCGCCTCTACGAGACCGTAAAACGGCCTATCCGGTTCGATTATTCGATACGAACGTTTAATCCGGCAGTTACTCGCGTCCCCCCTCGTTTGATCAGTCACTTTCCTCCATTTGATACGCGTTCCGCGTTGCAACAGCTTCATTTGCATACGTTTCTCTTCGCCGAGGAGAGAGAGAGAGAGAGATGGGGATTCAAGATGGAATTAATTGAGCGCCTTGCATTCACTTCGATGCCGATGCTTTTCTTGTCTATTTCAGGATCGTTCGATAAGCTTCTGGTTATTGGAATCTGTGATCGGTGGATGTGTATTAATCATGGTGTATTATGCTTGAGGAAGGTGTTACGAATTGGGCTTGTGTGGTTGTTTCGATTAGATGCTGGGTGAGAGGAGCGAGGTGAAGGGATGTTTTCTGTTATTGATGGATTAATTAGAGTTTATTGATGACTGTAGGAATAGCGTGTTTCGAGAGATCTTGTGAATTAGGTTTATGTAATGCTTTGGTTTGGTTGGTGAGTTGATTAGAGAGAGGAAGAAATTGGAGAAATATTTTGTTGATCGTGTTTGAGGCATTAATTTGATAAGTGTATTGATGAGCGTGTGAATAGTACTTTTGAGGAAGCTCTTATGAGCTCTGTTTTTAGTGTTTGGAGTGAGTAGTCTTTATAGTGTTTAGAAATATTTCTTGATCGTCTTTGAGATATTAATTGGATAAGTGTGTTAAGGAGTATGTGAATAGTACTTTTGAGAACGTTTTCGTGAGTTGTGTTTTTAGTGTTTGGAGTGAGTAGTCTTTATAGTGTTTAGAAATATTTCTTGATCGTCTTTGAGATATTAATTGGATAAGTGTGTTAAGGAGTATGTGAATAGTACTTTTGAGAACGTTTTCGTGAGTTGTGTTTTTAGTGTTTGGAGTGAGTAGTCTTTATAGTGTTTAGAAATATTTCTTGGTCGTGTTTGAGATATTAATTTGATAAGTATATTGATGAGAATATGAATACTACCTTTGAAAACGTTTTTGTGAGTTGCCTTTTTAGTGTTCAGAGTGAGTAGTCTTTATAGTGTTTAGAAATATTTCTTGATCGTGTTTGAGCTATTAATTTGATAAGTGTATTGATGAATTGCGGAACACTTTGCATACCACGTTTGCTGTAATTCGTTAAGGTTATCCCGCGGCAGCTGTCACTTTTTTCTCGGCGGCGTTGAACAGGTTTTCGAGAGGAAAGGACGTATTAAAATTCATAGCATTTGGGACACCATAGAGGCTGACACATGCAGAATTCAGAAGTTTGTAACAGAACCGGTGGAGAAATGTTTTGGTTCGAGTGGTAAATATTAAGCGAGGCAAAAACTTGTTCCTTCGGGGGAACGAACTTGCCTCTAATTCGATTCGAGGAAGGGGACGTTGCTGGGAATTCAAAATACTGGGGTAACATTGCCAAGGATACTTCTTGCGATCATGTGTTTTCGTTCCAATCTGAAATGGTGGAATGAAATATATCATTTTGAAAGTTGTGTTATTTTTCTACATAGAGGCACAATTTTTTTTGTGAAGGAGATACTTAGTGCTACTCGATATAATAAAATAAAAAGGATTACTAAATTTTTAGTTTTTTTTTTATAGGAGGAATGGAGTGTTTTTTTGCAGAGAAATAAACAATTATCATTTTCAAACTTGCGCTATTTTTCTTCGTGGAAAATAGTCATTGGTACACAATACTGAAGTAAAGAGTATTATTAAATTTTTAGTGTTTTTATTAGTACTTATTTTATGAGAAGAATGGAGTGATTTTTGCAAGGAATGGACAATTATTATTTTCTAAATTGTGCTGTTCTTCTTCATAGAAAATAAAATAAAAAAATTACCAAACTGTATTCCCTTTGTTACACGAAAATATTGTATATTTGAAAATATGATTTGTGGAAAGAATCGATTGTTTTCTACTGTAAAATAAACAATTGTGTACAAAGTAATCAGAGGAAGTGAGCATGCCCTTTTAATAAAATAGACTTCTTAAATATTAGTCTAAAAAAATTACTGGACAATTTTAATGCAACCATAGTCACTATCTAAAATATTCATTTCTTAGAATATTATACAACAGTAACTTAAAACACTAAGTGCCTCAAAGTGTTTCAAAGTGCCTCTGTTAACTAAGGTCCAGTAAATTATTTTAAATACACATTTAGTTCTATACTTTCACGTTAATGTTTACAATTTGAATATTAATAAAGTTAGCAAACAAGAAACACAGATGTTATATTTCCTACATTAGGGTTGTTTAGTGTACTCCATATCAACACTAATGTCACAAGAACTGAACACCAACAAATTGTCACACCGTTACCCTCGAAACTCGTTGTTTATCAGCCGATAAAACGAGCTTGTTTAGTGTACTCCATATCAACACTAATGTCACAAGAACTGAACACCAACAAATTGTCACACCATTACCCTCGAAACTCGTTGTTTATCAGCCGATAAAACGAGCCAAAGCAACTTCTTCCCACAGCACACGACATCGATACAAACTTCTCCGCGGGTTCCGTGCGCGTCACTCGGAGACGTATTAAAGAATCAGCTGACGAGCGAGCAAACGGCGTCAGAATTTTAATTCGAAGGTCCCTTCATTCCAGCAACTTCCTCCGCGTGCACGTGGTGTGCTCACGATGCAAAAAGCGCGAAGCGTAGATGGCTGAAAGCGAGCGGAAAAGTCCCGGGCGAACGTTCCAGCTCGAACACGACACTCTTCAGCCGTGCTGAAAGGGGGACTTGCTCGTCATTTCTCATTTCTTCGTTTTCAATCGTCGTCTCGCGGACGTAACGCGCCTCTACGAGACCGTAAAACGGCCTATCCGGTTCGATTATTCGATACGAACGTTTAATCCGGCAGTTACTCGCGTCCCCCCTCGTTTGATCAGTCACTTTCCTCCATTTGATACGCGTTCCGCGTTGCAACAGCTTCATTTGCATACGTTTCTCTTCGCCGAGGAGAGAGAGAGAGAGAGATGGGGATTCAAGATGGAATTAATTGAGCGCCTTGCATTCACTTCGATGCCGATGCTTTTCTTGTCTATTTCAGGATCGTTCGATAAGCTTCTGGTTATTGGAATCTGTGATCGGTGGATGTGTATTAATCATGGTGTATTATGCTTGAGGAAGGTGTTACGAATTGGGCTTGTGTGGTTGTTTCGATTAGATGCTGGGTGAGAGGAGCGAGGTGAAGGGATGTTTTCTGTTATTGATGGATTAATTAGAGTTTATTGATGACTGTAGGAATAGCGTGTTTCGAGAGATCTTGTGAATTAGGTTTATGTAATGCTTTGGTTTGGTTGGTGAGTTGATTAGAGAGAGGAAGAAATTGGAGAAATATTTTGTTGATCGTGTTTGAGGCATTAATTTGATAAGTGTATTGATGAGCGTGTGAATAGTACTTTTGAGGAAGCTCTTATGAGCTCTGTTTTTAGTGTTTGGAGTGAGTAGTCTTTATAGTGTTTAGAAATATTTCTTGATCGTCTTTGAGATATTAATTGGATAAGTGTGTTAAGGAGTATGTGAATAGTACTTTTGAGAACGTTTTCGTGAGTTGTGTTTTTAGTGTTTGGAGTGAGTAGTCTTTATAGTGTTTAGAAATATTTCTTGGTCGTGTTTGAGATATTAATTTGATAAGTATATTGATGAGAATATGAATACTACCTTTGAAAACGTTTTTGTGAGTTGCCTTTTTAGTGTTCAGAGTGAGTAGTCTTTATAGTGTTTAGAAATACTTTCGTGAGTTGTGTTTTTAGTGTTTGGAGTGAGTAGTCTTTATAGTGTTTAGAAATATTTCTCGATCGTCTTTGAGATATTAATTGGATAAGTGTGTTAAGGAGTATGTGAATAGTACTTTTGAGAACGTTTTCGTGAGTTGTGTTTTTAGTGTTTGGAGTGAGTAGTCTTTATAGTGTTTAGAAATATTTCTTGGTCGTGTTTGAGATATTAATTTGATAAGTATATTGATGAGAATATGAATACTACCTTTGAAAACGTTTTTGTGAGTTGCCTTTTTAGTGTTCAGAGTGAGTAGTCTTTATAGTGTTTAGAAATATTTCTTGATCGTGTTTGAGCTATTAATTTGATAAGTGTATTGATGAATATAGTGAACAGAACCTTTGACGACATTCTTACGAGCTGTATTTGTAGTGTTTAGAGTAAGTAGCCTTTATAGTGTTTAGAAATCTCTTTGAGATATTAATTGGATAAGTGTGTTAAGGAGTATGTGAATAGTACTTTTGAGAACGTTTTCGTGAGTTGTGTTTTTAGTGTTTGGAGTGAGTAGTCTTTATAGTGTTTAGAAATCTTTCTTGATCGTGTTTGAGCTATTAATTTGACAAGTGTATTGATGAATATAGTGAACAGAACCTTTGACGACATTCTTACGAGCTGTATTTGTAGTGTTTAGAGTGAGTAGTCTTTATAGTGTTTAAGCAGAAATTGGAGAAAAATATTTTTTTATCGTATTAATTGGATGAGTACATGAGTAGTACACCTATGAGGACGTTTTTATGAGTGGTGTTTGTAGTGTTGAGGGTGAGTAGTCTATATAGTGTTCAGGAACAAACTGGAAAAATTGACGAGCATGGTGAATAGTACCTTTGATGAACTTCTTATGAGTTGTGTTCGTAGTGTTTAGGGTAAGTAATTTTATAGTGTTTAAGAGAGAGTAATCTTTACAGTGTTTAGGACGAAACTGGAGAAATTCCTGAAATTACTGTGTAGCAAATTATTAAGTGTACCGATGAACACGGTACTAAGTAAGTAGTTACTTATCAAATATTATCTTCACAATTGTTATCAGTTAATACTAAAGAACTTTCCTACAGTTTACTGTCTTTTCTTTGATTTTGCTATCGCTATAAATTCTTAACAGGTCACTGCCATTAACAG
Organism: Habropoda laboriosa; assembly: GCF_001263275.1. NCBI lineage: Eukaryota > Metazoa > Arthropoda > Insecta > Hymenoptera > Apidae > Habropoda > Habropoda laboriosa. Next base: position 258,906 of record NW_017100440.1, on the reverse strand, counting down.
TATCGCAATTTCTAATCCAATATTAGTTTAAATAACGTCTCGAGATCAAAATTATCGTAGAACAATCTACAGACATTGAACTATTTTTTTTTTTAAACGCATAAATGAGAATGCAAGCAAGGATCGTGTTACCGTGAGGACAAAAGACGAATGTATCCATTCAAAGGTATCGCGTTGAATGTAAGGAATTAGATATACGCTTAAATGTATTCGAGATAACATTGAACTCGTTAACTCTCGTGTACATGAGACTTCTCACAAAAGACACGGAATATTTTCACCGCTATATTCAAACGAGTTACTATTTCAAAGCGGCCACTTTCCCAGATATGAATTAATTTAAATCGAGCTTCGTTTACCTTCCTACTATAACGTTAATGACGTTAATCATCAGCAGCGGCGGCGCTCTTCCTCGTGTGCGAAGGAATGCGTTCTCACGTAACGAAATGATAAAAGAGAAACATGCTTCTTTATCTCGTTCGTGTGTCCCATTTCTGTTTCTGTAGAGGAAATGTCAGCGTTGCAGGTGGTTTTGTCCAACGAGTGGAATAGAACGAAGCATACAATTGTTGCTAACAATAAGTAACAACTCGGTTAAGCACGTAGAACCTTACAAAACCAACGTCTGCCGCGTATTCTGTTTTCCTTGAAATATTTTTCTCCTGAGAAAAAAAAAATTGCGTTTGCCACAGTTTTCCATAACCACTGAGAAACTTTTGTTCGATATTTTCCTTTCGGCGCAACAAAGTTTGATATTTATTGTTGCTGTTACACTTTTATGAATATATTTAGGTGACAAATTTTTACGCGAAACAGTTTCACTGCAAAGAAGTATTGTCTTTCAGTGTGGTTAATTTTCAAGTTGAACCTAATTTTGAAATATGAAACCAGGTGTTAGTAAGCATTGAACTAAATTGCTTGCATCCTCCGTTTAATCTGCTGATAAAGACAGTTATAAAAGGAAAGATTTTAGTAAACGCCTTTATTGATAACGAGTGTTAATTATTTAAACGATAATTATTTAAAATATGTATCTTAAAAAAAAAAATGGTGCAACTTCTTTATGAAAAGAACCCCTAAAAATAATCGAGTCAAAACGATTAACTCCGTTTTTTGATGTTCTTCCAATTTTCATATCAAAGCACAATTTTTCATAAATGAAACCAATTTAATAAATTCTATTTTACGAAGCTAGTCACTTTGGCTTCTACGTGTCCAGTAAATTATAGGTTTAAGTATAGCAAATACTATTATTTTCTGAAATAAATAATCAAGACAATGAATAAATTTTATTTTATGGAGTTAGTCACTTCAATTTCCAAGCGACTCAATTATTCTACAGGGTGTCCAGTAAATTATAGGTTTAAACACAACAAATACTATTATTTTATAAAATAAATAATCACGACTACCAGTTGCAAACGAATGAAACACTGTAACATTACAATTTCACGTTCAGAATTATTTTCCCCCTAAGCAAATGGAAAAACCAGTAATTCCACATTTTCCACGGAATTTTTTAACAAGTAATCACCTTTTTGTCGGTTGCCCAGCGATTCACCGGACACCCTGTATATCCCGCCACAATTACCAGCGTGACGACCCAAAATCCTTTTAATTCCATTTCCCATAATCACGAACCCGTACCTCGAGCAAAAAAATAACTCGACCACGTTCTGTCGTATCACACACCGTGGTCACAAAACCCGAAGATCATCTTCATTCCTCTCCACCGAAAAAAAAAAAAAACAACACACCACTGTCATCCGGCATGACTGCGTTCCAAAACACAGCTCGTGAAACCGCGTTTCTCCGTTTCGCGAATTCGCGCGTGTCTGGAATATCGTGGTGGAAAAACTGGAATGGTATGTGCCGGCGTTTCTCGTCGATGCTTTCGAGATTTGCACGGCTACGAAACAGCCGGGTTTCGGCTAGAGGAATGCCTCGCAACGCGCTGATTACGCCCTTGCAGCCGCGAATCCGCGTCGCCACAGCGATAAATAAGCCGCTTATGCCGTAATCTAATCCCCAGAGGAGCAGAGAGAGAGAGTATTCCCGAGCGTATTCGCCGCGCGGATACGCGTGTTCGCGCCGAGAAGATTGCCGTTGATAAGGACACCGACGTTACGCGACGTGACGACGAGGATGTCGTTGAAAGATGGAGCTCCAGTTGAAGCTGGGATGGTTTCTAACGATCTCCCGGCAAAGTTGTCTTGGATAGAGTTTGAGAGATGTTTCGGGGAAAAATAAGGGTGTCAACGGAGTGACAGGACGTGGGAAGGTTTGAAGGTTTATCGCGTGCTTTCGAGATGGAGTTTTCGAAGTTGCGGTTTCAGTTGCTTCCTTGGAGCTGTGATTGGTGTTGCGGGGAATTTGGGTGATTAGGTTGTTTGAGGTTTAGAGGTTTTGATGTGGAAAGAGAATTTCTGGGATTTCTAGCGTTTTTGTTATTTTTGCGAAAGTTGACGGAGATTCTGCGTAATTTTTGGTTCGAGTTGTTTCGTTAGAGTTGTGATTGGTGTAGTGAGGAATTTGTGTGATTTTCAGATTTATTGTTAGAGCTTCTGATATGAACTTGTAGGATTTCTAGCTTTTTTGTTACTTTTGTGAAAGTTGACGTGGATCCCTTCTAATTTTTGGTTTGACTTGATATGTATAACGAGGATTTTATGTAATTAGGTTGGAAATCTTGCTTTGAAGATTTCTGCAGCTTCAATCAACTCTTAAGTCATGCAATCTTTACAATTTTTAATGTCGCAATATCTAAAATTCCTGAGCAAGTTTTTCCTTGCTTTATCCGCTGTTTGTTATTCTCCTTCGTCCAACTCTAATACAACGAGTAGGATACTATGCTCTGAAGGAAAATGATACGATGTTCGTATGTTGACACATCATTTAGAAATAGGATTTCCTGCAGACCTGATTGGAAAGGTTTCTTTTCCTCGCTCTGCTACTCCGACTTTGATTTCTTTTTTTTTTCCCCATCGATTGCTTCAGATGGCCGCAATAGTTGCGGTGCAGCCAGTTACCTCACAATAGAACCAACGTCTCACAAATTATTGAAAATAACACGACGATAACAAAAGTAGGCAAACAAATTTTACCCAAAGAAAAAGTGTCAGTGTGAGAGATTTGATAGCGATTTATGTTAGATAGACCAACTATTAAGTGAACAGAATTCATCTCGCTAATTGAACAGTGTTAAAAACGAAATTAAAGCGAATAAATGTTTCATCCGAACGTTTTTTCAAGGAAATGTAATTTAGCAGGTGGGTAGGAAGAGAAATGCCGCGTAAAATTTATTTCCCGAAATATTTGTCGGGGTAAATTAAGCAAACCTAGCCGCCGACCGGATATCTTCGATTTCTCCGGTTAAAATCAAGGTATTCTTGTTGGGTTTATACGCAGATTGCTTTTCGCGACTACCTGTTCCCCACATTGCCGCGCGCTGATTGGAATCCGTCCAATTAAAGCAATACCCGCGGATATACGATTCCAGTACGCGTAGGAAATATTATTTGAAATATTCCCAGAGCGTGTCGTCGATTCCAACATATTATACCTCTTCATTCCTCTTCCAAACTAATATTCCGGACAGTGTATCAGTCTCGAGAATCTCGACAGTGACGCGTGTAAAAATTACACACGTTTTGCTGGATATTAGTTTTCAACGAACTGATATTCATTAGTATAATATCAAGGAATAAAAATAATCATACGGTGTCCCAATGATGGAAAAAATGTCGTTGAAAAGTAATGAAAAATATATCAATTTTCGTTTTAAATAAATATCGAAACAGCGAACTCCTTCTTACTGTACAGTATTTTTTTTTAATTAAGAATTTTTTCAAATTTAAATTAAGAAGAAAGGAGAACGAGAAGTTGAGCGTTTAATTCGTTCGTTCTTCGTCGAACAAAGTACTTAAACATAGGTTGTAAAAATTGATTATTCAGAGCACGTTTAAACGGTCGAGAGATCTACCTGGATCCCAGGGAAAAGTTAGGGGGGAAACTGTTTGCACGTGCGCGAGTTATTTCGTTGCGAATGCATCGGTCGCGCGCAATTAAATCGTCGTTCGTTTCGTTTCGTTTCGATTCTCCTCTTAGGTTTGCATTTTTTCGTTTGGCACGCGAGCACGTGAACAGGGAGGAAATAACGGGCGGCGGCACTTGCGCGAGATAAGAGGTAAGCGTTTCATTTCGAGTTTATTACACCGTGGCGAATTAGGTTGGCGTTTTACGAGGAAAACTTTACATCGCGACGCCGCTTTACGATATTGGCCGATGTCGAAAAGCGTGACGAAGCAGCCAAGAAATCGGAATCTGTTGTCCCAGATGCCGAAACAGTTGCGGGAGATTTTTGCTCCACGAGGACCACCGCTATTTCCTCCTCGATGTCTCGAGACCTTGGTCCCTTTGGTAATTCTGTAAGGTTCTTAGAGATAGGATAGTTGGCAAAGTAATGATTTACTAACAACAATAAGTGTTTTTTCGATACTTTTGGGTTGAGCAGAGAATTCGTGCCGATTTTTAAGCGAAGAAGTGTAATTCTGTGTTTTAAAGTAGCGGTGTTCAGTCGTTGCCCGTACGGGCAGTGCGTTTGGCTTCCGCGGGCAAAAACAAATCGGCGGGCAACAAGTCACGCCTTCGCGGGCAATGGTACTAAATAAGAATGCCCGTCTTAGTCCTTAACAATTGTCGTCCACTTTATCGTTCAATTTTAGTAGTTACAGGTAGGAAATGTGTCAAATAACAACGATCTGGCTGGGTATTAAAATCTTGTACCGGGAAGATAAAATATTTGAAGTGAGAATTTGCAAAAAGGTACTCGGTTATTGATATAAGGGTTAAGAAGGAGAATTATGTTTGGAAGATATCTAGCACAAGTTACTTTCCTCCACTTTTTAATGTATGTAACATTATTAGCCCGCGTTTTTGCCCTCAGCATTGCCCGCGGGCATCGGCGGGCGCCCTTTGCCCGCCAAAAGCTCTGCTGA
>NW_017100440.1:248267-253571 GCF_001263275.1 Habropoda laboriosa | reverse complement strand
TTATCGTAGTGTTTGATTAAGATTGAACGAGTAAATCCAGAGAGATAATAAATAATCCACTTAAAAGTGTTTTTCGAAACATGAATGAGTACAGATATAAATTTTGCGATCGTTATATTCTCAAATATTGTATTTCTTATAATTATTCTTTCATCAACTTGTAATAATTTAGTCCATTGATGAAATAGTGCGACAAATAGAAGAATGTGTCATTTAGAAATGTAAAGGTATTCTACGCTAATTATGAAATTTCATTTTTACGACACTTAGGCTAATTAAATTGCAATTATAGTGACATTTGAAATATTCAAGTATCCTGAAATAGTTTTGCATTGTTAAGGATAGATCGAAGTACAATTACGAAGGAAATGTTAAAGTGTTCGTGTTAGCAGTCGTGCAGGTTGACTAAACTAACCGCGTGAAACGTGCATTCGGCGATTGTCCGATTCAACTTCACCAAACGATATCTCTTGTCCAAGCAGAAGTAGATAATTGATGTTGACGCAGTGCGGCTTGTCTTATCACTCGGTTTTCCGTTTATCGTATCGATTCACATGCAAAACTATGGCCGAAGTGCTTTCACGAGTACCGAAACACGTATTTTCATCTACAGCAAATTCAATTCCTGAAAAGTTTCTATCACATTCCGTCGTATACAGAGCAATTAAATTAGATATATGATAGACTAGATCTATAATTTTGATATAAGAGCAAAATCCATTGTTATTGTATACTATTAGAAAATAACGTTTCATAAATTTCGTAATCACTGGATCTTGGTTTTCAGATTATAATTATATTCAGAGGAATGCTGATTTCTTATAAATATTTTCAAAGAATTTTAGGAATCATTAGTGCCTAATTTTGGAAATCTTAATTTCTTCAGTGCTAATTTTAGAAGTCATAATTTAATAAATTTCATAATCACTGGATCTTGGTTTTCAGATTATAATTATATTCAGAGGAATGCTGATTTCTTATAAATATTTTCAAAGAATTTTAGGAATCATTAGTGCTTAATTTTAGAAATCAATTTCATTAGCACTAATTTCAGAAATGATTGTAACTTAATTATCATTATATATGTAGCTAATTATTGAACACTAAATTCTTAGAATTTCTAATCAGCAGTAACGTTTGTACTCGTTATTTTATTATCAGAGCACATTCTTACTACCTTATCGTCGCTTATTACGTCAACAGGTACCGGAAATAGGTTTTACGATTGGCCGACGGTAATTATCACAACGTGATAATCTAAAAAATTTAATATCCATTTCAATTTCTCCGTATTTATCTATACTTATCTTTATTCTGATATTTGTCACACGCGAAAAGTCGTATTATAGTAATAATAATCGCTATCAGAGAATCGCGACAATATTCTCTTGGAAGTAGAGATCAGAGGATCCACGTGGTCCTTCGTTCTAGTAAAATTTATGCTAATGTCGGTTATAATTACCGGGGTTAATATTCATATAATAGTGTCGTTACATCGAATATTATTTGCATTTTGTCGGGTGCACAGGAAACGTGATTAAATATTTAACTGACTTCGTCAGCTGTCAGCGTGATAAAATCTATTTATCATGAAAGAGATGTAATTGCAGCGGAGTGAATTAGAAGTGAAAATTTATCGTGTATTATTTAGAAAAATAGGATGCGAAGAAAATAACGTTCGTTATATTAATTTTACAAAGATGTCAATTTTTTTTCAGTTCACAATAGTGCTCTTAACACTTAATTATTTTTTAATTATATAAACTTAGCACTGTAGAAATTTTCTAATCATAGTTCACTCTTAGATAATTCTATATCACAATTTTTGATAATAAGAACATTTCTTAAACCTCAGTTTATAAATCAAAGTACTCAGATTCCATTAAAAGAATTATTATAACATCGCTTTATACAAAACACATCAACTCTCTTGTAAGAGTTTATTAAATTAATTATTTAAGTAAAAAATACACTTAGAAAGCTGCATGTTTTGCAATGCCAGTGAAAAAAAAATTGTTTCTGTAAGTCTGATAGTTTCCGAGATAAAAATTCCTTTACACAGTCATGATTTGCTAAAAACCTGCATTTCCTCGATTTTCAACACGTTGCGATTTGTTAATAACTTTGAATCCAGCAAAACGATGACATAAACTCATCGTTATTTCACATAAACTACAACATACTACAATTTCATCAAAATCGGTTGACGTGTTGCCACAAAATACTCATTTACATCATTCCACATTCCCGTTGCATTCCGCTACACAAAACACCAAAGATTTCCTCAACATTCACTTCAACAACCACCTACACCGTACACCATAATAAACTATTGTCTTGAATCCTTCAATGGTACCACGATTGATCAGATTCTCTCTTTTTTTTCCCTCCATTCTCCACGTTACGACCGGGAAACGTCGAGCAATCCGTTCGATAATGCAAGATAACGGGGTTTACCTGTGGAACAGGTGGTTCGATCGATCGCAACCGGCGTGCTATGTACAATCGAACCAGATGATCTGAACGGTAGGAAACGCGGAGGGGACGTGTTTCAATTTTATTTATTCTTCGAAACGATCGTTTCTGGTCGCAATCAAGTCCATCAAACGACACTAATTGCATTTCCAAACCGGAGCGAGCGTTCGAGATATGCACTTGAGCGCGTCTCGAGGAGACGGCGCCGGGTCGCGGGGATCAATTTGCTCCCGTAGAAACACGGATTATGATATTAATTCCCTTTCAGATTGCTTCTGACTCGACGGAGGCTGACTCTCTCGAGCGTTGTGCGCGCCTCTGAAACTCGAAGCCGGAGCAACGATCGATATGTAGAAACGCGATGCACATTTTAATGAGCCTCGCGGTCTGTCGCGATTCGAACTGCCGGAGGTGTTGATGAAGTTGATCGGGAAACGTACAATCGTTACGTCACATGGCGTAATGTGGTTCATTGATGTACCACGCACAATTCGAGTAAGGTTTGATTAATCCTGGGAAATCTAGGGGTGTCTTTTGAGGGTGGCAAATTTGCAAAATTTTTCATTTTTATTTGTTTTTGTAAAACAATTCGTGTAGGTTGGCTGTAATTTGTTCTTCTGTCAGAAAGTAATTGTATTGATTGACAGCGATTGTGAACAGACGATTAGGACGTGTTTGTCCCTTTCTAATTGAAATTAAATTAAACTTTCTTCAAATTAATGCAAACTTTTTTTAATTGAAATTAAATTGAACCTTTTTAAAATTCAAAATTAAACCTTATAACATGAGTTTCTTAGGGTTAAGTATTCTTCTTCATACTTCAGTGATTGATGAAGTTTTCCAATTCTTTTTGCATTAGTTTTGAATCTCGTAAATTATAACTTTGGAGTTCGCTTTGTACGTTTGAAATTTTACGGAAAGTGTTCAGTGTAGATTAATGTGGCTTTGAGTCTAATTGAATGATTTACGGTTAAAAGAATGTGCGATCATGTGAATATTAATTAGACGACATTGCGCATAAACGAACAACAATTGCTAATTATACTATTTTTGACGATGGTTTAATACTCGTAATAATCCATAAAATGAATAATCGTTTTGAAAATTTTATTCCGTGTAGTTTTGTATGTATAGTGATGTCGTTTCGAACGCAAACAGCTTGCTTTGTGCGGGAAGCTCTTCAAATTTCTCCGTAGTCTCAATAAAACCAAGTGGTTCGTAACAAGTGCTCTTCTCGGCACAGTATTACCCACTGTAAGTTGTAAGTGAAATTCAAGGGTTCAAGTGCCTCCTGCATATATTTGCAAAAAGAAGAGCCCTGTAAAGCACGCGTTTCGCTCGACTTCGTCTGAGCTTTACGATACTTATCCAAGCTTTCGTTTATGTAATTATAAACAACTCTAGCGCAGCGAGTGCTTTAAAAATTGCTTAATATTTTTTCCAATGCCAATTGAAAATTGAAGACTGGATATGATATAAAAAAGTTTCATCTTCTCTCGTAATATGAAACTTTATTTTTGTTAATTGATAGGATTTTTAAATATTGAAATAATAATATTGTAAGATTAATTAGAGTATCCCTCTTACGAAAATTCTCTGGGAATGTTTTAAACATAATTAATGAAACGTTTCCAATGTATTAAACGTAAAATACATCATATTCACATTTTCAAGAAGCAAAACGAAGTAACTCATTGTAACTTTTACTCATTTTTAATTATACGTTAGAGAGATTCAATTTCTATTTCAGAAGTGAACCCACTTAACAGGTTAACACTTAACTAAATCTTAAAACACTCACATGAGGATTTTCACAGAATGAAAGTGACGACGTTGAGTCTGTCAAACTTCGTCAAACTAACTCACAGTTAAGAATCATCTGTCTCTACCAGACAGTTAACAAAACGTTTCAAACATAACAAATCAAAAGTTATTCATGTATCAAACATGTGTCAGACCTTAGCAAACTAACACACGTTTAAGACTCATCAGTCTCAACAAGACAATTGACAAAACCTTTAAAATATAAAGAATCAAACGTTACTGATGTATCAAACTACGTCAAACTTCGTCAAACAAACTCACGGTTAAGACTCATCAGTCTCAACAAGACAATTAACAAAATGTGTCAAATATAACGAATGAAACGTTACGGGTGTATCAAACTACGTCAAACCTCGTCAAACTAACTCACGGCTAAGACTCGCCAGCCTCAACAAGACAATCAGCAAAATTCACGATCTACCGGTCAACAGTAAAAATTCAGAAACGAATTTCATCTGTCCAGGTTTCGCGTGACGAGGCAAGCTAGCCGATCCGCTCAGAAATTCCTCTTTGAAACGACAGCACGGCTACTCGGCACAATATAGTTTTCTGTTCCGTTCGTGGAAGGACGATCAGCGGAGCCGCAGTTTTTCGCATTGCACAGAGTCCTTTGAAACGATCCATCCAGCTTCTGCTCCCACTGCGGAGTTTCCTCTCTCTCCTCTTGGCTGGGTTCTAGTTTCTGGCGGATATCCAAAAAGCCTAGCCCTTTTGCTAACTTTCTCCCACCGCGGGCGTCCTTCTGTTTTTCCCGCTGGTGGCTCGTTCGTGACATCGAGTGGGCGAATTTATATCCAGCTACGGGAGAGAATGCCTATCTCTCTGCCGGTTCGCGTTCCAGTTGTTTGTTCCGACGTTCCCCAGACAGAGGTTCGGCTCTCGCTTCAGACTCGCCTCTTCCCCTGGTGGGGGCCCGCGGTTTACTGCGGCGATTCTTTCCTTCCACGAGTGGCGGATTTATGCGCCGCCGGGAAGAACGCGCTCGGGAATCGTCTGGTTTGGGAG
>NW_017100440.1:247215-248237 GCF_001263275.1 Habropoda laboriosa | reverse complement strand
TCGACTTCCCTTTAACGCGCTTTTAATCCTTCTGCTGCCCGTTATCTTTAACCCGCATATTGCTTTCCAATCACACGCTAACTAAATGTTGTTTTATGAAAAATCGAGGATGTGTTGCTCAATATTTGGCGGAATATTTTAACAAATCAGTATGACTCTTGGTGTATAAGAGGCATTGTTTACTTTGGTCAAAATAGTGATCGAACCGTAATTAGTCTGAGTTTTACTGCTCGAATCACACATGGGATTTTAAACGTTGTATATTACTCAATGTTTGGCGCGAAACTCTTGGTTAATATTTTCTCTCCAAAAATGACCGAAAAACGATCAAAAAATTCGTCCTCGTCTCTGAATTAAAATCATCGATCAGCGACGCGCTTAATTACACCTCCCAATCGATCGCGCTTGCTCCAAATCAGCATCACGTTCGCGGATCGAAACGAACTCTCGAACCGTTCGATACATCGACCGTTCTTCTGTACCGCGGGAGATAGGCAGGATTATTTAAATTGAGCAACACGGCTCCGCGATTACCGTTGCGGTCTCGTTAATTGCGCGCGCCTCGGCGAAACACTTTCGCGGCGCGCGGAAAGATTGCGGCTCGAATATTCCCTGGCGAAATTTCGCTAATAAACACCGGCGGTTCGTCGGGTAATCCTGATAATTGGCAGAAATTCAACGTTGCCTCCGTTCAAGTTTTACGAGATCCTCTGACATTTTCCGCGCGTTGCGTCTCCGTTTTTGCGAAACCGTCGTGCCTATTTTGACACCGGGAATTAATTGATCCTCGGTCGCACGCTTCTTTGCTGCGGCGATTGCTCAATCGTTGCGGACGGTTTTAGTCTTCTGGATATTAATTAAAAACGGTGGACGTTTGAAGGAGATCGCGAGAAGATCGAACGTGAAGTGTGTACAATGGGTGAGCAAACTTTTATGAACACTTGGAAATTAGGTATTATTTATTTGAAGCTTGAACGAGAATGGAATTGAAATTGCAGTTGAAATAAAGTAGAAAGTATTGT
>NW_017100440.1:236481-246996 GCF_001263275.1 Habropoda laboriosa | reverse complement strand
CTTTTAATAATGTATAAGAGGGATTTTCAAATTTTCAGAAATTAGTTAAAATTTGTAAAAATATTGCTTTAATATCTACGTCTCGATGGACTTTCAATATTTTTTCTATAGTTTTCTTTTATTTCTGCGGTATGGTGTCATGCTGATACAAGTTTCTCAATTAGTTGTTAATTTGTTATCACTTTCGATGCAATTCGATGTTTTAATAATTTTCATAAGCTTTCTAGATAAAACTTGAATTCTTTTAGGTTGGTAAGCTGTCAAAATACAGGGTGTTCCATCTAAGTGACGTAACTTCAATTATTCTCATTATTAGTAGACCTTCTCAAAGTAGTGATCTTAGATTTTTTCTATGTCCTTTTTTTAAATAAATTTTCAAGCTCACGTTTAATATTTTTATACCTTCTGTCTATTAAGCAAAAGAAGAAAAATGGACACTTATTTTAAAAAGGGACAGAAAAAATTTAAGGTCATCACTTTGAAAATCCTTAGAAATCGTATCATCGGTGTTAGAACAAATTTTGATCGATCCACTGATAACAGAAATAGCTGAGGTGGTCACGTTAAATGATCCACTCAGTATAATCAAAGTGTCTATCTATATTTTAATTATGCACCACAGATTTTGGTCAAGATCTGATAAAAACAGTCATATCAATAACGAAAATTAGTTTGCAATTCCAATTTTCTATTTAATTTCTAAGACTGAAGATTGCCAAAAAATCAATCTCTAATACCTTACCTCTTCTTACTTAATGCAGTACTAAAACAGTAATGGCTGACGCTTAGATGCACAGTCAGGAAAAGAAATCATACGTCAAGGGGTTAACAACAGAAAAAGGATACATTTTACCGTTATTGAAGTCATAACAACGTCTAATTTTTCCATTTAATCATAAAATTCTGATCGCCCAATACGCTTCTGGTTCGTCTAATTCCTACCTGAAACGTTGTTTCGCATATCAGAGGTTGTAAAAAGATTCGTCGTGTAATTAGGGTTGCCTGGTTTTTACGGGACCGAAGATGGCCGAATGATGTTTAAGAGTGATAGGAAGAGAATGGAGATAGTTTATAGCTGGTTGAACGCTTGGTTCAGAGAAGTTAACTTACCCGAGTGGTTTCGTTTAGGAGTAGTTTTCAATTAATGCCTGTTTAACGATGCTTGAAAGTATGTAGATGGAGGGAATATCGGAATATTGTGATCGAGGCCGGACTTTTTCCACGGAAATGGAATCTTATTCTTGCCACGCTTGTACGGGCATTTTATGTAAGAGAAGCTACGGCATAGAACGATGCTAAAATTTTTTTTAAGGTTTTAGAAAGTTTTCCTTAAAAGCATAGTGGATTCCGTGTCGGAATGCGAATCGGGGAAAGAAAATTTTTGTATCTTATTGTATGCAAATCTACACGCGTGCATTTTGCACGTGAGAGTGCACGGATAATTGTTGGGAAACGAGCATTATATGTTCGTGAATGCACTCATTGAAAGTGTTGACGTCGTTAATCATTTTGGCTTAGGTGTATTTGGCAGTTCGTTAACTCTCGAAGATACTGGAAATTTAATTGCTTCGGATTTTTAGCTACAGTTGAAAGTACTTTTTACGCTGTATTTCAAGGTTTAATTTATTAAGTAAAAAAATTGATCGTTGTTATTAAATAGAAAATTTAATAATTTTAGTCGTTTTGTAGAAAAGAGTTAGAAATTTATTGTAGATAGAAACTGTATTTAAAAGTCGAGCAGACTTAATATTTAAGCTGCTTTTGTCTTAATTTAGTATCGAGGTCGCAAACAACTTCGTCAATGTGATCTCTCAGAAGGTATTACCTTCTTATCCCCAAAATAATTTTTTCTTTTAATTAGTACTGTTAGATCTACACAAATTTCGAAAATTATAGTCTACTAAATTAAATAAAGTTTGATAAATTTTAATTTAACAATTCTCTCAGTAAAATGTTTGTGAAATATTTTTTTTCGCTGTTATCCCCAAAGTAATTTTTTCTTTTAATTAATACTGTTAGATCTATGCAAATTTAAAAAATTATAGTCTACTAAATTTAACAAAGTTTGTCAAATTAAGTAAATTTAAATTTAATAACCCTCTCGGTAAAATATCTTTCTGAATATATTACAATTGAAAAAATACAAATCTAAAATTCTATAAAATATCCTATTTGTTGCACAATCCTAAGAATGTCTCAGTCCGATCTGACATAACCTTAAGTACCTTAAACAGCAAACGTGTGCATTTAAATGTAAATTAAATATGGTAACGAAAATAGGGAATTAAATTGCAGATTGCATAATCCTCTAACGATACCGAAATAACTCGCACGATTAGCGTAACTCGTTAAAAATTACATCGATTCCCCGGGTACAAATGTTGATCGGATACAAAAGAGGGGAATTTCGCGATATTTACAATGAATTAAAGCTTTTATTAATTGCAGTTTCATCGGTTATTACCGTCAGTTATTGAAATTGAAAATTCGTTGCCGTATCAAATGCAGATTATCAACAGTCGTGTAATTAATGCAAACCAATAGAATATTAATAAACGTGAGTTAACGTGCATAATTTCGGATCTCTGATATATTTAAACGAGCCGCTTAATCTGTTTGTTTTAGCACGCCTGTAATGTGCAACGTTTGTTTCACACTCGAGAATCTAACTCAAATTTTTCTTTCTTTTTCTTTCGCGCGTTCAATTGATAAAATTTCTTCGATATTCTGTCGTTTTTTCTGAAATATTTATCCGTTGGCATCTCGACGAACGGTGTAATATGCAAGAGCGTGTTCGTGTTCTTCGTTCATGCGAGACACGAATTCCACGAACTTGGAAGCTTGGTCGATGGTTAGAGACGAGTAATGAGCTGAGTTCGGTACGTTTTGAATTGAAGATCCAGGAACTCGAAGTCAGCCAGATTTCACGATTCACTGTCTGTCGCTAAGTTGCTCTTAACCCTTTCACTGTTGCGTCCGCGGTATTACGAAAGCGGGAAAATCGAGACCTTGCTACGCGTTCGTGCAACTCGAAAGGCAAATGAACTTTGCCTCTTGTTTTAGAGAATTTTTTTGGTTGTTTCTTTTAACCTTGTTACGAGTACAAATAAATTAATAGGTACACATTCTTCGAATCTGATGATATTTTTAAAGTGAAAATATGAAAGAAAGGTATATGTGAACAAAATATACTTTGAGTCACTTTTATTTTCAGAGCTATAATTGAAATTTCAGTGATTTAGAGCTTAGCAAGAATGCAAACAGGAAATATGAATTTCCAATTCTCAGGATATCATGAAAGTTCATCAGACTCTCCTTTATCTTGAGATTTGTCAATGAAATTTCTGGTATTCAGGTCTTAGAAACAGTGCAAACAGAGAATAAGAATTTTCAATTCTTAAATTATAAAATTTCACTTGGTTTTAACGTAGAAGTAAGAAAATATTTCGCCTCCTCCGATCCGTGAATGAAATTTCACGAATTTAGGGCTTCAAAACAATGGAAGGACAAAATAAGAATTTTCAATTCTGAAAATATCACAGAATTTCATTAAACATCCCCTTGTCCTCAGAAACAGAAACGAACAATTTTCAATTCTGAAAGTAGCATAAAATTTCAGTGACTTAGATCTTCCAAACAAAGCAAACGAAAAATAAAAATTTCCAATTCTGAAAGTATCACAAAACTTCCGTCATTTAGATCTTCCAAACAAAGCAAACGAAAAATAAAAATTTCCAATTCTCAATATATCCTGAAATTTCAGTGATTTAGATCTTCCAAACAAAGCAAACGAAAAATAAAAATTTCCAATTCTCAATATATCCTGAAATTTCAGTGATTTAGATCTTCCAAACAAAGCAAACAAAACCTACAAATTTCCAATTCTCAAAATATCCTAAAATTTCAGTCATTTATATCTTCCAAACAAAGCAAACAAAACCTACAAATTTCTAATTCTCAAAATATCCTAAAATTTCAGTGACTTAGATCTTCCAAACAAAGCAAACAAAACCTACAAATTTCCAATTCTCAAAATATCCTAAAATTTCAGTGACTTGGATCTTCCAAACAAGGCAAACGAAAAATAAAAATTTCCAATTCTGAACGTATCACAAAACTTCAGTCATTTATGTCTTCCAAACAAAGCAACCGAAAACAAAAAATTCCCAATTCTCAAAATATCACAAAACTTCACCTCTTCTCTATCATCGAATTAACAAAAGATTTCGCCTCTTTCGTCGAGAAAATCAAATTCACACCGTCACACAACAGATAATAATCCCGATCGAAGAGTACTTACTCCTGTTCCTATTCGAAGAAATTCGCCCGAAGAGAATCGAGCCCAAACAAAGAAGTAAAATTCTAATTTAGAAGACTTTCGTTCAAAGATCGTGGATCGGGGATCTATCGGGTGTGCAGCGACCTGGCAGTCGAATGAGGACGAAAACTCTCCAAGTAAATAGAAACTGATGAATCTTGGTCTGGATGGGAATCGTCGCGAGTAGCATTTATCGGGATACCGGGATTCGAATTAGTTTCCGGCCTCTTCAGCCGCTTTTAACGAAAGCAATTTCCTCGAAAGCAGCAACAAGCGCGACGAACTTCTCGCTGGCTGTGTCGTGTTAGGCGAGGTCCTCGCGGCCCGGGTTCGTTGGATCATGGAAAGCGTTCTTCTTATAAAACCTGTCGCTTTCATAATATGCTAATGCCGCGCGGGAGAAAAATTCGATGCTGTCGTGAAAGTGCGCGAGAAATTTTCTGTGACAGAAGCCAGGTCTTGCGGTCTTGCTTTTGGAAGATTAAAAAGATACATTCTTCAGTTACTTAGAATACTCTTCTTTTTCACAAACTTAACGATCGTTGCGATAAAAATCAGAGGAACCAAGCGAAATTTTCGTCTTTTTAAGCAAATTTTCTTCGTATCTTATTTCTCTCCCCGCCTTTTTTTTCGTTATAACAGACTAGCTTGACACTTTAACGCTCAAATTTGTGTCTTTGATTGTGAGAGTGGCCTAATGTCGTATATTTTCCGTTTTGTGATATCTAGAATTTTCTTTTTCGGTCTGTCAGAGATATTTTTTCATTATTTAATCAAATATTTTCTGTGAGACGATCCGGTGTTACTATAATATCAGAACTGTTTTAAGTAACTATTTTAACATCAGAAGTACCATAGAGACGCAGTTTTTAATATTCAGTTTTAAATTTATTTTTCAATTTTTCGAATTTCTTCAATGTTATTTTTACATTATTTTTATCAAATTTGAAACTAATATTTTTCTACCATCTGATGTCGATAACCTCGAGTAACAAGGGTTTTATTTTATCCTAAAATTTGGTCCAGATCGGTCGAAGGATTTAGAAGTTAAAAAGGAACATTCAGGTTTAAATTTATTTTTGAATTGTTTTAAAGCTATCTCTACTACACTTTCAAATTTAAAGCTAATACCTTTCTAAAGTAACCAGAGTATTATTTTCTTTGGCGCTTTAAACTGGAGATCCTCTTAATTAAATTTTCACTTAATATTTCTTTGTTTTTACTTCACTTCCTTTTCTCTTATCGATCAGTTTTATTTACAAGAGTCGGTACGAACCATAATTCCTAATGGCACGAGTATCTCCTATTTGCCAAAGGTTACTCACGTATGCAGAAGAATCACTGTTGCAGTAAATAGTCGAAGTAGTCGCTATTGTTCTACGCAGAGAGTGCCAGTTCGGAATCTACTTGGCTGATCTAAACGATTATGTCTTTCCAGTCCGTGAATGTGATCTTCTACAATAACTTTGTACCGAGTAAGTTCTCGTGGTTTGATAAGCATGCGCGATAATGGTACGCGGATCGTGCCGCGATTTGTTCTTCAAATTTCAACCACCTTAGATCTCCGAGCTTTTCAGCGATTTCTCGTAACTTTTGCAAACTTTCAATACTGTACATTGGTTGGAATTTAAATTACAATTTACTTGTAAGATCGACAAAAATATAAAGCGACAAATTTTTGCGAAGTGATTGTCGGAAAGATAGTTTCAGTATAAATAAAAATGTATTCGTTGTAATCTATATGGAAAATCAGAAATTCCACTCGATAAATTAGCAATTTTTAAATTAATCAATTAGGGTTTCTACGGTTGCGGTTATAACGGCTTTCAATTCTGGATTTGAGAAAAGAAGATTGCTCGTCACTGTTCTATTAAATTTTACATAACACAAAAATTGATGGTACGGCTAAAAATAGACGTATCAAGAATGAACGAGTATTAAAAACGATTGCAAAAGATCCAAAAGTCTAAAACCACTTCTTTATTTAGCACGTCGCTAATTTATATACCTGAACGTACCTTGACATATAGAGTTCCTCCCAAAAATATTCGGACATTAAAAGAACCACCGTTAAGTATTGCCCAGGCAAGAATATTCGTAATATTTGAAATATTATAATACGAAAATTCAAAATATGAATTTTTACAAATTTTCACGAAAAGCATCGATCCCATCCTCTCACAATTAATCAGAAAATGCACCGCTGAAAAGGCAAGCTTGCAATTAAAAATTTTCATTAATACATTGATAATTTAAATTGCGAAATATTTTTAATTGATTTCAAATTTCACGAATACGATAACGTATTTACACAGTGTCCAAATATTTTTTTGGGTAAGTGTACCTGTTTCGTCCTCAGGTTCTATTTTCAAGTGTTTATCAGCAATCTCGTCGAGGTGTGAAATGTTTGAATTTCAACGCGAATCTTCACGACTACTTAGAAGTATCCTTACTGGTCCATTAACGAGCCATTCGCACTCACAACCGAGTCGTTTCTGGGGAAAAGGGGGAGAAAAAGAGAAACAGAAGAAAACGGAGATGGAAGTGGAAGAAATCGCGACTATCGTTGTTTCGTTCATTTATTCATGAAATTCAACGGTTGAACCCTGGGCGTCACCGTAAGAAATCGAGAGTCGTTGCGCGGTATCGTTTTCATCTCTCCAATTAATTTTCCATTCCACTTGACGAACACTCGTACTACGAGACCCTTAATTACCGCACGAACACGAGAATTATCAGTTTTCGTGTTAAAGTCGGTGAAACAAGTGACTCGAGAATGGCTCGTGTAGTCAAAAATTTTCTCTAATTAAACACTGTACAGTGTCTGGTTCGAAACGTCGATCGTTTGAGTAACCTATGATTCAATGCTGAAATTAGAAGTGCGTTTGTAATTCTACAGTAATTTTCTCCATTTGACGTAGTAAGATAATGAGAAAATATAGTTTATGTAAGACAAACCTTTTAATTTTGAAAATTGTCCAAAAGTTTGACCATGGAAGATGATTTTCAGTTGAAAATGACGAACGAGAAACGTTTTTATTTAAATATTTTCTCATTTTTGTGATAATTTTGCTGAAGCAATTAGTCAATGCGTGTTTCGCGATAAAAAGTGTGATCTTGAAATCGTAACAATGCAGAGGTTAATTCTAAGCAAGTTTAAAGAAGTCAAAATTGTACGTATCAACGTTGAGCTGAGAAAAGTGAAAGAAGAAATCTTTGTCTCAAGTGTATTTAAATTTCCATAATGAATATAGTCGTAATTCATTCGGTTAAACATGTGCGATCCTCATCAGACAAGTGAAGACTGTTACCTAACCTGTAAATTGCAATCGTAAAAGGTGACTGTAAACTTTAAGGAATAAGAGAGAAAGTTTTCGTCTGTGTATATATTTGCATTTGTACAACGAAACGAGTAACCAGTTAAGTATACTTACACGAGGACATACTAAAGTGATAATTACCGATTTTTACGAGATTTTGGTGTATGGTAGTGCTGAAAAAAATATTCATCACGTATTTTTTGTGAAGGGATGAAAATCGCTCTCAAAATTAGTGTTTTATGTATTATACATTTAGTCTAATATCTCGAAAATTATTATAGATAGAGGTATAGTTCACGGGTTGAGCAATAAACTAACGAATTTTACAAAATTTTTAAAAATAAGAAATTAATAAGTTTACATTTCTCAAATTTTATTAGTCCCATCTCTGTGGGCCATTTTCACCCCTTCAAAACGGACGATTGCCAAATATTTTTTTGAGTATTATCATATACCAAAGTTTTATCAGTTCAGAATATTTTCTTGCTAGATCTTTCATTCTATCGTCTGAAAACTTAAGTATGATCTACTTAAACCAAGCATGTCCAACTCGTTGCCCGACGGGCCGCATGCTGCCCTAGAGGGCTAATAATGCAGCCCCGCAAGATCGCAGACATTTTAACACTATTATCCGATTTTTAGCGATATTTTTCACGACTGAATTACATTATAATAAAAAATATACAAAATAAAGGAGGTTTCGCTACTTACATACGTCAACGACAGGTATTACGTATTTCGTATGCGGCCCAAGGCGATTCCTCTTGGCTCAGTGTAGCCCAGGCGGGCCGAAAGGTTGAACACCCATGTCTAATCACCGCGAAATGGCAATAATCGCAGAGGAACGAAACCGGTCACGTTTGTCTGAATGTGTTCGAATGTTTGCAAGGATATTCACGACGTAAACGATAGAGAAATTGCGGAATGATAAAGGTGTCCCGTAACTCTCGACATTCCACGAGACTTTCTTTACGAACGCTTCCTCGTAAAATATCGCAAGACGCGATAGGTCGAGTCTTGAACTATGTGTGCCACGTGGTGAAGAGTATACCAGAGGTCTTTCGTGCAGACCTCCGTCACCATTGGGAAAGTGTGCCATCGAAAGGTCAACGTTTACTTGTTCCCGTAGAGAAGAAAACGTTTTCTTCTTCTTCTTCTTCTTCTTCGTCTTTCGTCGGGATGGAAAGATCTTTGTACATCCGTTTCTTCGTTTCTCTTTTCTTTTTTTCCTTCTTTACTGTATCGTCCTCGCCTCCTGTATCCAAGCATGCTTCTGTAGACATTTACCTCTTCTCTGCTCGCGCTAGGAATAGACAGAGAAAGGATTTGTCCCTCTGGTCCCTAGGAATGGATTGTTTTTCTCGTTCGGTACCGTTGTTTCGTTCGACGATTCCTTATTTGTTTGCTGTGCTACCTGGACCGAATTGATCACGGCGTAAAATCGATGTTGCAGGGTGTTTCTTCGTTGTTGCCATTTTTTACATTATTCGCAAAGTGGTGCAAGTGGCGGAAGAAGCGAAAAATTGAGTATGGAGGAAGTGAAGCTTCTATTAGAAGCTTTGTTTGTTGATTTAATAAGGTGTTCTTTTTTTCCGTTCCGGGTGGTGTTTGTAATTTTAGATTTAATTTGTGGTTGTACGTATGCTAACTTTGGAGAATTGCTATGAAGTGAGGAAATGTAATAGCTGAGCGCGAGTACAGAAATTAGAAGAATAAAGAATTTGTTATTTTTTAGATTATTACAGTTCCTTCTATGAAATGATGATCTTTTTCGTTCAGTCCAGGTTATTCCTCGTGAAAAACCAGACAAAACTTGTATTTAATATTCCTCCCTATGTCCACTCTTTCTTGAGTTATTCTAATTACTAGTTTATCAGCCCCCAACTTTGCAAATTAATCTCATCCCTAAACATGAATATCAGCAACTAAAAAAAACTGTGTATCCAATATTTTCGAATTCTCTAACAGTATCCAGAATTTGACCAAAATCGACAGTGAATAATTATTTAAATTTGCATGTTCCATACTCGCAAAGACCATACCACCAGAAAATCAAATTTCGTGACTGAAAAAATTCATACACAAAAAAAAGAAATAGGAAAAGAATGTCATTTTTACCTCTAACCTTGAATATTAACAACCAAAAACACAAAAAAAAAATGTGTTCAATATCTTCAGATTCATCAAGTGAGTAATTATTTAAATTAGCACGTTGCATGCTCACGAAGACCACAATATCAAAAATTAAAACTTCGTTTCTCAAAGACCCCCCCGAAGAAAGAAACAAAAATGGAAACAGAATATCATCTCTTTCAAGGCAGCTCGAATTTCAGCCAAATCTTGACAGAATGTTCTCCAGGATTCGCTCAAAACTCAACCGAACTTCTCTCTATTCCATCTCGAAATATCCAAAAAGCACGAACGGGTTGGAAGGTCTCTCCTGGGGGAAGGGGAGGCAAGTGCATAAAGGGAATACGAAAGGGAGGCAGAAAGAGCGAGGAGGAACTAGAATGGAGGCAAAGGTCCCTCGCAATTACCGTGATCCACGACGCTGGAACTGATCTGCTCTCGAAAACTGGTCACGTATCTTTACCTGGACACTCAATCGGCCAGCTCTCGTCTCTTCCTCGTCCTACCTCCTCCTTCTTCTCCTTCTCTTCTTGTTCGTTCCTTTCGTGGATCAGAGACGGGATTAGAGGAAGAGTCCATTAAAGGGAGCCTCTGCAGCTCTGCAGCTGCAAAGCCACTCGAGCGTGATCGTGGTTGGCGATCGGCCAGAATCCGCGAGTAGGCTCGCGATCTTCTTACATCGATTTGTCCTGTGTGCTCGAGACGGCACGGGTTGGCATTAATAAAGGTTTGTCGATATCAAGTCGA
>NW_017100440.1:218957-236459 GCF_001263275.1 Habropoda laboriosa | reverse complement strand
AACTCGTTTCGCGCTGTTTTCCAGCTGCACCCAGCTGTTTCGTTTCTGCTTGCCTGGTAACCACCCTTTCGTGCAGCTAATCGAGCTTCCTTTAGAGAATCGGAAGCTGGATACTCCGGTGATTGAATCGTTCAGATAGTAACGAGTTTGATTCTGTTTCGCGGAATAGATTCGGGAGGAAATATACAAAATAGGTAATTCCGTTTTTTTAGAGTCGAGTTTTCTGTTGAGTACGTGGAGAGATTTCGACCGAATATCGTGAATCTGAGTGAAAATCATAACCCTGTCACTCTGTAGGCGCTTTGAAAATTTTCTGGCACTGTGCTTTTGACACACTTTCACTTCATTTAATAAAATGACGAATTTTAAAATTTTTCAAAATTTTAAAAGGCCGAAATGAAAGATTTTTTCGCGGTATGCAATGAAACCTGCAGTAGCGAAAGGGTTAAGTTGGAGGTATGTACTTGCGATTTATGGAAAATTAGTCAAAACTTATTTTGCAAATTTGCTTTTCCATTGAAATTTGGATGTAGGAATATTATAATTTTTATTTCAATTTAATTTCAAGTATTATAATTTTATTTTTCGACTTGCATCCTTTCAAAATTAGTCGATTTATGTATTCCACTGATTTCTCTGTCGATCTTCATTTTCACTTTCTGTTCAAAAATTTCGTACGGCAATGACAAGATATCGAGAAGCTAAATAAATTCGTTGCTTATTTCTGGGCTTAAATCTACAAAATGTTGAAAAATTATCGTATACTACGTTTCGATTTTAGCGAATTCTTTCAAAATTGTATGTGCGTTGCACTTTCAATTAATGGACACAGAGACAACGTTGTTTTATTGATTGAAACATTGAACGCGGAACGAGAACTTATTTATATTACATATTTCACGAGGTTCATAGAGACACTGTAATTTGTATAATAATATTCACAGAATAATACGATTACCGTACTTCAATCTGCAACATAAATCTACAGATTTACAGATTACCCTTGTAAAAAAAAAAGGAGACTCCCTCGTCGTCGCACATTTCTTGCTTTATCAAACGATTCTTTATTAGGCAAGGATATTGCGATAAAATATAAAACGAAACTTTCGCTCAGGAACAACAGAAAGTTTCATTTGCCAAACACAAAAGACACTGAGATTCTTCGAAGCTCGATCTCTGTTTAATTCGCAAGCAACTCCGGAAACAAATTATTACCTAGAGTAAAGAGAGAGAGAAGAAGAAAGTTCGGTTAATCCTCTTTGTGATTATAAAATAAATCTGGACAGAAGTAAGTCTCTTTCTCTTTCTCACCGATCGGGAACCTTCGATTCTCAAATTGCAATCGTTTGGAAAATTAACAAACTCTCCAAGTGCAACGCGACGAATATTTGGAAGCTGCGCAGAGGTTGCAAAGTAGTGTCACGGCCTCTGTAATTAGCGTAACAATGTGTGCACGCGATGGCGTACACACACATTGCGTAAATTGCGGATTTATTCAAATTACATTTGGAAATTATTTCCATGCAGTCGATTAGTGCCGCCTAGGTCCGGAACCGACGAAATCAGTGGCGATAATTCACGTGAGAATTGCAATGAACCGCGAAGCGTGGTTAATCGGTGTTCCCCCGCTTTTGATAACGAAATTTTCGAACAACAGAAGGAACTGAACGGCGAGGATCGTTTTGAATTTATTCGATGTATTAGCGTTGATGCGGGAATTCTTGGTGTTGTCGAATAGTTGAGAAATTTTTTTGTGATTTTTTGGATGGTCGTAGATGATGATTAACCCTTTAACTAAGAGTCACACTCGTGACGGAGATTCTACTCGAGATATGAGAAAAATAGTTATATTAGTAAGAAAAATTCATTGTAATCCTAACTTTCGTTTGAATTTATAACACTGAGGATTGTTAAATGTAATTGATCTATAACAGCGTTAAGCACTCGGGTACTGATTCCGCGTACTTGGAATATTGCACTTGGTGCCGTCTGAGGATTGAATGTATTGCGTTGAGAGTCTGACTGAATCTTTACGATTCCTGATGTAACTGTTGGTCTGTGGTCTTAAGCTAAGTCGGCCTTCTTGTCGAGTCGTCCCTTCTCCAAATCTTCTAAAATTTGAAGAAGGGACGCGAAGGGAGGTTCTTAAAATTACTAAGTGACCAACCCCGTATCACCCCCTTGCATTGCGCCCGGAGCGCGTCACGTCCTTGGAGCCGGGGTGACGAAGCTGGTCCTTGCTGGACGGAATTTTGACAACAAGAGGGGAAAACCTGGCCAGGTCAACTCTGACTCTCCGGCTCGTTCGGTAGATCAGGTACCGAGAGTCCTTGGTAATTGCATCGGTTTCGAAGACCCTTTAGGGGTGACTTTATGATACCTTGCCTTACTGACTGAACAATAGCCTGTTCTTTAATATTTGAGAAATTCTAGGTGCAGAAGGGGGGAAAACCCGGCCAGGTCAACTCTGACTCTCCGACTCGTTCGGAAGGTCAGGTACCGAGAGTCCTTGGTAATTGCATCGGTTTCGAAGACCCTTTAGGGGTGACTTTATGATACCTTGCCTTACCGACTGAACAATAGCCTGTTCTTTAATATTTGAGAAATTCTAGGTGCCGCATGTTGGCTGCAGACCGGTTTGCTAAATTAAAAATAACAGTTTGCTGAACTAGAAATCACGTATCATAAAATCGTCCCCTTAAAACAGATTAACTTTTGTTATCGGATACAGTACTGAAACACTAAATGACTCACGCTTAGATGCATAGTGAGAAAAAAATCATAGGGGTTAATAGTTGGAATTACGTAGTTATGCTGAAGATGAAAATGGTGAAGTTTATTTAAGGGTAATTGGGTTCTTGTGATGCAACAGGGATTTTATGTTTGTTGTGAACGTAGGTGAGTGATTGATTAATGAATTTTAGCTCGTCTCTATCTGAGAATTAACTTGAGTTGATGTTTAAGTATGTATTGGGTAAAAGTTTTCTTGTTAAGCAAAATTAAGTAATTTTAAGTATCTCCAGTAATTGTCTCTAATTAGTAGTATCGCCAGGTTCGGTTCGTTGCCCAGTAGAAGAATAAATTGGACACAAAAGAAGAATAGAATATTCATACTGAAGGAGAAAGTTTCAAAATCGTGTCACCGTAAATGCATCTATTTAGATGGAAATATTTCTCAACTTGTGTCGCGAAAGCGAAAAATGGCATCGAGTTGCGAGAATCCACAGACGATTAGTCTAATTTCGCGAATTGCCTGTTGCTTGGTTGCATTAAATTAAGCAGATTCTCCGGAGAATTGAAACTGAATGTTTTCTCTGATTCTCAGACAGTCGCTCTCAGACACAGTGTCCACTCGCGAGAGCAGCTCGCGATAGTTTCACTCTCAAGAGGACATCTAAACTTCGTATTTGGCTCGGTGTACACACAACGTCCCTGCCTCGCGTTTCTTGTTTGGCTCGCAAAAAAAAAAAAAAACATCACGAGCCTCACGCGATGTTTTGAAACGAGAGGCAAATCGAGGCCCGTATCATTCGTGTTAGGGTGATAGCTGCGCGTAAACAGCGAGCAGAAATCGGGCAGGACGACTCGTCCTCAGTCAGTGTTTACGAGGCTGTCGAACGAGTGCCTTGGCAAACGACGCTTATACCTCGCGATCGTAGTCTTGTAGGGCATACGGTGCTCCCTCGAACAACGCGGTTTCGATTATACGCGGATTTCGAGTCAATTTAGCGTACCTTCACAATTTTCCTTATCATGGTTAATGAGAGAAGTGAGAAAACGCGAACGCGAATTCGGTCGTGTGAACTAATTTCTCGCAAATTGCCGCTGTGTATAAGAATCAGTGTCATCGAGTTCAAGTGCACAACGAACAGTCGAACTTGGGAGAAAAATGAAACGATCAGTGTTTTACTGCGAGCTGCATAGCTATAGCTTCATGGTACGTACATATATGCGTGAATATGTAATTGCATAATACGTACGTGTGTGTATATACGTACACAATGGAATAATTGAGTTAATTGAAAATGGAGGAGGACCTACGTATTGCTGATTAGATTGATTATTGTTATAATTTCGTTTTATTGTGTCCTGAGTTTATTTTTGTCGTAGTACGATGTGTTGTAGGTATGAAACGACAAGAAATTAGTTTCTTACTGTTATTTTCTCGAGACTGTGCGTATTCTATCCTTTTCAGGGGAAACATTGTTTCTTAATAGGCATTTAAATGTGACATACTTCGTTTGGTGTTATTTTAAGTACAATATATGGGAGTTGGAAATATTGGGGTGGTTTTAAAGTTGACACTTAGTAGTCCTTTCAGGGAGCACTGTATTGCACAATTATTGAAGAAAGAAATAAGAAGATTGAAATTTAGTATTCAGAATAACCATCTCCTATTTATTAACGAGTGTCTTTTTTTAAGCTAACCCAATTGTATCCTCTGAACGAAATATTTAATAATTAAATTAAATATCGATATTAAATTAAATATCGAAATATTTAAATTTCGCAATTAAATATTTAATTGTAAACAAACAATCGTGGTCAAACGAAATGAAAAATGGTAAAAGAAGAAAGTACGAGATACTCTCGTAAATTAGCAGCTCTGCTTCCGTAAAAATTGACTCAATACCCGTAAGTACGTAAATCAGCCAATTTTTTTCAATCTGTCTTATGCGGTAACTTTTCATACACACTGTACCCTGAAAAACTTCCTTCTCTCGTAAACCACATCGTACAAATTCGCGATGAAACAATTTCATTACCAAACAAACTCACTCCACTCGTGCGCCCTTTAAAATAATCACCGTAAAATCTGTGCCCGGCGGAGGAGAATTTTCACAACGAATCTAATTTGCATAGACACAAAAGAGAGACAGTATCTATTACTCGACCGCGAGTATACACGTTACTCGAGTTATTCTACAACGGTGTGTACGTATTGGTTTTTGTTTCGAGAACATAGAGGGTTTAAACGTGGATAAAGCTGTTTCGCTTTTTACGCAAACCGGCGGAGTTCGTCTCATCAAGAATGGGGTTTATTGTCGCTGAGCAGCGAGCAGCAAGAAACATTCATAAAGATCCGATGTCTCCAGAAGCTAATTAACTTTAACCGACAATCAACTCACCCGTAACAAATTCGCGATGAGGAAAGCCTGTAATGCGAGATCTCTCCTTCCTCTCTCTCTCTCTCTTCGTTCGTCATCATATTGCTTCGTTTTCGTCGTTGAACGAAGCGTTTACGAAGACACAGAGAGCCACGCAGCGCGTCTTTTGTTTCTTCCGAGGGGCCCGGGCTTTTCGCGAAAGTTCGCCCTTTATTTTCTGTCGGCCAACCCCTCGCTGCTCGTCATGCTCGCCGCCGTGTTCCGTTATCGAGCCGTGTAATTAATGCGCCGTAATAACGAACGGTTTAATTAAAGCGTAGAACGTGAAAGAAATTTCGTATCGATTTTATACGACGAATTTATCGATTTCATTATGCTAGGCGATATTATTGGTATTTCGATCTGTTTCGATCGGTTGTGGAAATGATGTACTGTGGTAACGTTGGACTAGTGCTCGACGAAACTTTATTATTAGGTGTATTGTTTTTTTCTTTTTTTTTGTGGAGCAATGTTTGTTTTGGTATTTTAACGTTGTTTGCATTTTTTTTTCAAGTACTAATTTTGGAATGACAAAATTGGCTGGCTTGTTTTAGTATTTTAACCTTGTTTGGAATTTGTTTTTTTAAAATTACTAATTGGTGCATTTTGGAATGACAAAATTGGCTGGCTTGTTTTAGTATTTTAACCTTGTTTGGAATTTGTTTTTTTTAAATTACTAATTGGTGCATTTTGGAATGACAAAATTGGCTGGCTTGTTTTAGTATTTTAACATTGTTTGGAATTTCTTTTTTTAATTACTAATTGGTGCATTTTGGAATGACAAAATTGGCTGGCTTGTTTTAGTATTTTAACATTGTTTGGAATTTCTTTTTTTTAAATTACCAATTGGTATATTTTGAACTGATAAAATGGACAAGTAATTAACTATTGTGTTAGATTGATTTTATTGTAACAAATTAGTTTGAAAATTTGTTTGGAAAAACTTGTTAATTAGCGGTGTGAGATTGTGCTGAGAATTTTCCACGTTTGAAGAGTTATCCAATATTGTTTGAAGTACTTGATACATTTGATACATTTTGGAATCACAGAATCTTGACTCACCTTAAAAAAATCTGTCGTTTCGACTAATATTGTCAGATTATACTAAGAATTTTCCTCGGTTTTTCACATTTTTCCACGTTTTTGCTGGTTTTCCCTTGGGTTCAGATTATGTCAGAGTGCAAAAAGTCAGCTGGGAAATTTGTTGGAGAAATCTCTCGGCTAATGGTGTGAGATTATGCTAAGAATTTTCCAGGTTTTCCCCACAATTTTCCACAGTGACTATAGATGAATGAACATTCTTTCTTGTGAAATTACAGTCAAACACTGGACCACACCGTTAATATAGTTTGCAAAAGAATAATTGAAACCTTTTTTAAAATATACAAAAAAATATCGAAAAAGTAGCATAATTTCACCCCAGTTGACGATATTTAAATTTAAAAAAACGTCTGATTTGCAGATTTTTAAAACACGAGAATGTAAGGAATCGTTTTAGTTCTCACAAGTTTAGTTCGACGTTATCGTTAATTTTTTATTCTTTCTTGACTCAGTTTCACTATAGTTTCTCCCTTCAAGTTTCCTATTTCCAGGAACTTTTAACGTGACGTCATGAAGTGTATAACATATACACCAGTAGCAATCTTGTTATATCTTT
The DNA here is from genome assembly GCF_001263275.1 of Habropoda laboriosa. NCBI lineage: Eukaryota > Metazoa > Arthropoda > Insecta > Hymenoptera > Apidae > Habropoda > Habropoda laboriosa. The sequence goes on along the minus strand of NW_017100440.1, from coordinate 229,655 downwards.
TCTCAAAATTAGAAAAGTTCTTAAAAAATAGGAACACGATTAGATGAAGGAAGATGTAAGAACCGCAGCGAGATTAGGGGATGCGGTATCTTTCGAAAGTTTCGTCGTCTGTATTACCATTTTTGAGAAAGATTTTTCAACAAATCTTTTTACAAATTTTCAACCAAAAATTGTGGAAAAATAGAGTGAAGAATTTTACTCGAAAATTTGTAACAATCAAGGTCCATGAAAAATGTATCAGAATAATAGAAAATATACAAGAATTGCCATGAAATTTCACGACTTTCTTTGAATTTTGCAAAACACTGTTTTGCACAGAGGTTGAACTATATTTAAGCGTGCATAACTTTCGTAATTTAGAGTTCTTTGAGATGTAACATTGGACAATTTCTACTAACGATTTCACACGTTATGTTAATTCTATTGAATATCTGTAGTTGTCAAATTTGTCAAAAAAATATTTAGAAAAGACCAATACAGGGTGTCTTAAATTTCGTGATTTTTCAATTATTTTTCGTTAGAACGAATCATGACAACTATTCCATCAACTTCCTACAAGTTATTTGTGTTACTTTCCAGATTCGTTCTAATAAAAAGTATAAAAAAAAAAACTACAGCTTCGTTTAAAAATACAAAAGGTACATTCCTGTCCTCACAAAAAAAGAACGAGCAAAGAAACTCTCGTTCGCTATAATCACACACGCATAAACACACTTCAACGTTGGTCTAAAACAATTTTCCACGAATTTGAAGGAAACTCCTGAAATTTCATGGAAACACTTTACGTGGACACATTTGACGAAAATTTCGCCGCTTTCTTAACGCTTGCAATATTTCACCGGGCGGTCTTTAATTTCGCGAACCGGGAGGAAAATTGGTTCCCGACGGCTCGATAGTATTGTTACGCGTGTTTACCCGGCTTCTCGCATCCCTTATAGCGCGATATTTCTCGCGACGACGACGACAACGACGACGAAGAAGAAGAAAAAGGAGAAGCTTGCTAATGCAGGCGGAATCTCCGATCCTGGCAGGTTGTTTCGCGGAAATAAGATGATCTCCGCGTTTTACGTTCTCTGGTTCGTGTCTGGCTTCTTTCGACGAAATTTATCGTTCCACTCACACTGCCTCTTCACACACCCTCTTTCTCTCTCTTGGTGTTCGTCGTTCGTGCCGCGTTAAGAAAGTTCTCGGCGAAGATAAAAGCAAAGTTTTCGTGGGTCTCTGGGCAGCTAGAGTTGCTGCACTATGTCGTCCCTTACGCACACGCATAAATCGGGGGATTATCGTGGGTATATGATCCCGCGTCGAAGCGACTCGCGCGAAGAAACGCGGTTTCTATCGTCAAATTGTGGCCGTTTGGAAAATTATCGACGATCGTAAAATTACGAGGAGAATTTCGAGGGGAACTGTGCTTGCCTGGGTATTTTGTAAGAATGTGAATTGTTGGGGTACCGTGTAGTGAGTTTGGTTCATTTGAAGTTCTTAGAGATGAAGTTTGGGTGTTTGGTTGAAGAAGTTGCACTTTGTGATATTATTGCTGTATCTTGTGATTCGTGAGTAAGATGAGGTTAGTGCTTGGTGTGGAAGAAATGGTAAACTGTTGCATTTACCATTTTTGCAAGATTTTTCTTTGAATATTATAAAGTTTTTCTTTTATAATATTTTTGAAGAGAAGGAATAACTGAAAATTTGCAAAGTAGACAATATTATTCTCACATGATGTGGTTAATTTTCGTTCTGTAAGAAATGGTAAATTGGTACAATTTCTGCGAGATTTTTCTTTAATTATTATGCATTTTTTCAATTATAATATTTTTGAAGAGAAGGAATAACTGAAAATTTGCAAAGTAGACAATATTATTCTCACATGATGTGGTTAATTTTCGTTCTGTAGGAAATGGTAAATTGGTACAATTTCTGCAAGATTTTTCTTTAATTATTATGCATTTTTTCAATTATAATATTTTTGAAGAGAAGGAATAACTGAAAATTTGCAAAGTAGACAATATTATTCTCACATGATGTGGTTAATTTTCGTTCTGTGAGAAATGGTAAATTGGTACCATTTCTGCAAGATTTTTCTTTAAATATTAAGAACTTTTTTTCTATAATACTTAAACAGTAGAAATAGTTAAAAATTTGCAAAATAGACAATACTATTCCCACATGATAAGGTTAATTTTTGTTCCGTAAGAAATGGTAAATGGACCAAGATTTTCTTTGACATATTATGAACTGTTTCTTTTATAACACTTAAACTTATTTTATAATACTTCAAATTTTGCAAAATGGACAATACTATTCCCGCATACACAGGGTGTCTCCAGGTGAATCTACTTAAAATAATAAAGATTCATCGAATATTCATGCTCCGACACTTCTGTGAATATTTCCTAGAGTATTTTCTCTTTTCCAATTTTCCGATGCAAAAATAATTTTCTCTTTGAGCTGTTCCCTAATTGCATTCTCGTCGCGTTACGCTAGAGTTGACGCGGCTTCGTAAATAGAAGTCCATCGGTGCCAAGTTCGGGGATAAAAATGGCCAGGCTGTTTTACCATTCCAAGTGATGCAGCAGGGATATTGGTTTTCACTTTTGTTTCGTTGCTTCATCCTTCGCTGTTTAATGCGATAAGTTCAAAGTGTGATGCAGGTAGTTTGAGTAACGTTTGTGACATGCAGGCGTAAGTGCGCGTATTCTCGAATATTCAACAGCGTCAGTTTATTCGGAAATGAAGTTCGTTACGGAAAAATATTACTCTACATTTTCGACTTACTTTCTAATGCAAATTCACCCTTACTCAAGTGACACCATCATTTCAGAGACGAAAAGAAGTAGAAAATAATGAAAAATAGCATCAATTCAGAGGCACCCTCTAGGTACATTAAAAAACCAGTAAAAAATAATTAAACTACCATTAATTCAGAGACACCCTGTGTATTAAAAACCAAGCAAAAGATACCATTAATTCAGAGCCATCCTGTATATTAAAAGAAGCAGCTAAAAAGTAACGAAGCTAAATTTAAATGACATACAACGTAATTCTAAAAGTTCGTCACATATGAACAATCAAAATGGCATATTTTCGATTCGAACACAGCAAATTTGAATAATTTCAATTTTAAAATAAAGAAGAATTACTTAGCCACCCCTTTCCGTTCACTTCCCGCCGCATTATTACTGGAACGTATCAATATCGTTGAAGTACTGAATATTTCAAGATGCACTCTCCTAGTTACGAAGTGCACCGCCGAAAACTATTTCCCTGGAAAGAAACTTGAAGCATGAAAGACGCAGAACGCATAGGTCGCGACAAACGAGACGTCAGCTCGACTTTGCATCTCTGCGAGAGAGAAAAAGAAGAAGAGAGGCTATGCGAGGCCGCGTAACTCGCGTTTTCGCTGCCTTATCCTTCTACCAGCCGTTTGCTATCATAATACGCCCATGATTCATAGGGTGAATAAGGGAAGTGGCAAGATCAGAGCCCCTTTTCCCTTTCGCCCCTCGCGGGAACGTCTTCTCGCGCGCGAGAGTTGCACGACGCGTTCTCCTTACCTTGCAGCCAATTTCTTTCGAATAAACCGAGCCATAAAATTAGCATTTTAACGGCGGTTCCTTCGCATACACGCACACGCACGCGCGTATACATGCAGGAGGTACATGTAAGAGGAGTTGGCCGATATTCGATCGCGAATCTTCTCTCCATCGGCGAGAATCCGCGAGGATTCGCCGCATTTCCAGAGCACCAACTTATTGCGTGAACGTCGTGGTCGCTTCCGGTATCTGGCACGGTGCAATGATCCGTGTGATTACGTTATTGTGCAACAAGTTCGTTGCCATTCGATCTCTGCCTTCTTTTTTCTCTCTCTCTCTCTTTCGCTCTTTCCGTCGTCAATTTGAATGTCTACCGTGTGTTGGGAAACCGTCCCGGCCGCTTCCGGGTCTCTGGTTCCGTTTTGTCGAACTCCATTGTTACACAAGTGTGTTGTTTCTTTTTTTTTTTGGGTTCGGCCAGTTAGGATTTTCCATTACACTGTTGGGCTGTTTGTTTTGTAACTGGAACTGGCTGCAGATTTTTTTCCTATTTTTTTGTGTGTTTGTTTTTGTTCTGTGTAGCTGTTTCGATGAGCCGAGAAAATTGTTTTCTTTTCTGGGGGGTTAAATAGTGAATAGTGGAGTGTGGTAATGTAAGAGATTTTAAAGCGGATAGGAAAATATATTCATTAGTGTGAGTTAGAATGTGATCTATTTTACTGTGTATAGTTGTTTTTGTGCGATAAAAAAGTTGTTTTTTTTTTAGTTTTAAGACGTGGATAGTAAAGTATAATAAAGTAGGAGATTTGAAAATGGATAGTGAAGTATAATAATAGGGAAGGAATGTTAACAAGCCTGAGGAATGATACAGTTGCATAAGTTTCACTATAGTGAGTTAGAGTGTGCTCTATTTTACTGTGTGTAGTTGTTTTTGTGAGATAAAAATTGTTTTTTTGAGTTTTAAATAGTGGATAGTAAAGTATAGTAATAGGGAAGGGATATTGATAAGTTTGAGGGGTGATATAGTTGCTTAAGTTTCATTGGAATGAGTTAGAATGTGCTCTATGTTATTGCGTATAGTTGTTCTTGTGAGCCAAAACATTTGCTTTTTTCAGTTTTAAATGGTGAATAGTAATGTGTAATAAGGTAGGAGATTTGAAAGTGGATTGTAAAGTGTAATAATAGGGAAGGAATGTTAACAAGTCTGAGGAATGATACAGTTCACAAGAAAAGACAGAAATTGACAAATATTCAGTAAATTGGAATTCATAGAGGAATGGAGAGAATCTGAATATGATGATTTTGTATTAAGGGAAATGAGTTGTATTTATGATATGAAATATATCACTATAATTACTATATACTTACAAATATTATCTTAAAAGAATCTGAGAAATAACTAAAGAATTTCAGAAAAATGAAAAACCTTTCTGACGATAAATATTCCTCCATTAATTAATTATAGCAATAAATATTCCTAAGTTAAATATTTTTTAAATACCATTTCGTTATGACTTTCATTACTTACATCTTCTTCCTCACGTATGTAAGTCGAAACTTGCAGAAAACTCATCCGTATATAGTCGTCAAAAGCGTGCAAGAATTTCTTCTGCCCAGAGGAAAAAAGATAAACGAGAATAATAGATACCTGTTATTCAACCTCAAGAAAAATCTTCCACAATTTGATCTCAAAGATCTAATTCATTATTTGCATCTTGTTCGTCGCGTGAATCGAAACTCGAAGGGGCAACTCATCGTATTCAGTTGTCAGTAGCGTGCACGAGTTCCTTTATTCCGAGAGGGGGAAAAAATACACTGCCCCATTCAACGACCGAGGAAGTTTCGTGCATTAAGGTGGGGCACATTAGCTCGAGAAACGTAGATCATAGAATGAGATGCACTCTTCGAATGAGCTTCCCTGATTTTCATTTCGCGTGTTTCACGAACCGTGGGGTTGCCGCTTCACGAAGGTCCTTCACCCCCTTTAACCATCCCTTAAATGTGACGCGGCTAATTACCGGCGCGATTGTGACTCCGGCCAGAGCGAAAGGGAGGAATTAAAAGAAATCCTGTGAAAAACGTGGATCGTTCAATTCTCTCTTCTTTTTCTCTCCCACGCTTTGTTCAATGTTCCTCGCGCGGTCGTTCGTGTAAATGCTCGTTGAATCACATCTTCGTTTGATGAATTTCAGGGAACGTAGCATTCTTTTCATCGACCAGTCCATTCAAACCCTTCTCTTCCTATGTTGCGTCTGTGAATTAACGTCTTTGCCGATCTTTTAATTAATTACACTTTCTTTTTTTTTTCAAGGGTTCGTTTTGACTTTAATGCGTGGTAAAATTGTGTGACAGAATTTTTGAAACTATGCTTGCCTTCTTCGTGTTAATTAAATACTGTGAAAGTTCATTCTTAATTCTCAGTCTGTTTATTTTCCCGTGGAAGTGACGCGTTTTTCATGGAAGATATTTTATAAGCTTTTTTTTTTAATTAAAAAATTCTTTAATGAATGGCAAGCATATATTTATTAGATCAAGTTATTTAAAAATCAGTTTCTTTAAAATCACGATTGTCGTAACATTAGAAATCAATAAAATAAGTTCAATAATTGAAATAAAAATTGTACCTAAATTATCGATGTTTCGATTAAATTTTGTTAATTCATCTTCAAAGAAAATTATACTGTAAACGCTACGGAAGTATGTTATTTTACTAAATAGATTTTATTCTTAAAATACACCTCCGTCTTTTGAACACTGAACACTCGGTTAACTCTGTATTCGTGTAACAAAATGAGATCCAAACTGGAGACAGACAGAAAGGGATGAATTTAAATCGACAATAGCGAGCGGAATATTTTGGCGACAAAAGGCTGATTCCCTTGACTCATTGCGTAAGATGCGGAACACTCGGTATTCTCTTAAATAGAATCACAATGGAGAATTGTTTACGAAAGTTTTCGAGTATTATTGCTTCGACAGACACAGGAATCCTTTGAATTTCGCGGGTATTGTTTCAGCGCCATTATGTAACTTATTAATTAACAAACAATTTACATGTACGTTGTATTAAATTACAATAACTAAATGTTGAATTATGAATCTGTAAGATCCTTGAAAATCATCGTACTTTATTAATAGCTGTGTATGCATATGTACATTGTACACTGCACATGTACATTGACGAGAATGCACTTTAGTAAGAATGCTCATTGACAAGAATACATATTGACGGTAATATATATCGATAAGAATGTACATTCACGAGAATGCACTTTGGTAAGAATGCTCATTGACAAGAATATACATTGACGGTAATGTACATTGATAAGAATGTACATTGACGAGAATGTGCATTGATGACAGCGTACATTGATGAGAATGCACTTAATAGCTGTGTATGCATATGTACATTGTACACTGCACATGTACATTGACGAGAATGCACTTTGGTAAGAATGCTCATTGACAAGAATATACATTGACGGTAATGTACATCGATAAGAATGTACATTGACGAGAATGTGCATTGATGACAGCGTACATTGATGAGAATGCATATCTATAAGAATGTACATTTATGAGGATGTGCATTGATGACAGCGTACATTGATGAGAATGTACATTGCCGAGAATGTACATTGACGAGAATATGCATTGATGAGAATGTACATTTCTGAGAATGTACATTGACGTCGATCCATGTTGAAATTCTGAAACAATTCAATTTATCGCTTATTTTGCGTTCAGTCGATTTGCATTACAGTAATCTGTAACTATTTTTGCAAAATAGTAAAAAATTGTACCGTTAAATGAAATTGTTAGTCAAAATATCAAATAGGGTAGTCCAAAATCCTAAATATTATGAAATAAAAAATATATAACTTAGGCCACCTTTGACAAACAATTTAAAAATCAGACTCGTACGTTCAAACCTTCTTTCCCGAGACTTCAAAAGTTTGTCCCTTAAACTCCTCGTTTCCCGTAAGAACCGCGTGGTTCGCCCGAAAAAAATTCGCTATTTAATCAGGTCGCCATGAACCGGGTGCTCCCCGACCACCGCGAGGAAGCCGGAAAACCCAAAATTAATCTCTTCAACTTTAAGAACAAAAAAGCTCGTGCGCGTCTGTCTTGTTTGTTCTTACACCTCCATAAAAACCACAAGCCCCCCCATATCCAGCCTTCATTTCCTCACGGAACGTTGGCGTACGATCGAAGGTAATTCTAGGGCCAGTTCTCCAACGAAACCGCGACAAACGCTCGTGCCGCCCTTTAAAAAACAGCTTCGAGGGGTGAAACGTAGTTAGCAAGTTCCGTGGGGCAGGTCGGAAAGGGGGGTGGTTCAGTCTTAATTAACTCGCTTCACCGGTGTAAGAGCCTTTGCCTTTCAGCCCCCCACCCACTTGGCCCCATAAATCTTTCGTACGGGGCGCTTGGTACGACCAGGAGGATAGTGGACGACTCTTCGTGAAAAAAAAATGGGTCGAAATTATGGAATAAAGCGCGGAGTATGGCGTTACGAAGGATTAAAAATGAATTGAACATTAATTTACCGGATTGTTCGCGAATGTTGATGCAGTTAGCTTTAGCTTGTTGGTGCTTTAGCTGAGGGTTTAATTAGAATTGACTAAGATATCACGCAGAATAGAAATTTTTCAGAAACATTTCTAATTTTTTTTTTTAATTAATTGAAGAGTAGATACAAAAAAAGCTGCAGGTGTCTAACAATTTTATCTGTTACTAAAATGTTGTTTATGAAGGAAATATATCAAAACTTAGCCTTTAAGTGTACCTCGCTACTTACAATATTTTTATTGATATACTTTAAAGTCTTATTGATTAACAAATGTAGTATATTTGTTATAATTATGTTGTAAGCAAAAACGAAAGTCCAAGGGCACCTGCTGTCTTTCCTATGTGCAATTTTCAAATACTCAGGTTGTGTTAATTTTTTGGTTGCTGGAATGTTGTAAGTATTCTTGGTAATGTGTGTTTTAACAGTTAAGTAATTCAGTGTAACTTTATTCCGCTTTAAAAAACGAACAACTGTAAACCTTACCTTCTAACATTCCCTCAAACTTAAGAACTGCAAAAAAACTTACACTTCAACATTCCCTCATTACTAACTTCACGCTAATCGCACTCACGTATAGTGAGTACTCAATCGCAAAACTAGCTTCACGCTAATCAGTTGCACTCGCGTACAGGTGAATACTCAAGCTGGTTTCCTGCAAATATAAAGAATCGCAGGCAAAAACTTTTCCCATAAATTCGATCTATTTTTTTCCCCTCCACAAAGAACCACCTTCATCCTCGCCGTATTCCTCTCGCCGTGCCACCCTGTATAACAGGGGCATCTTTCACGGCCGCTTTCCCTTCGTTCCTGAGAGGCTTTCCAACGAACACAGATTCGTCCAGCTTTCGGCTGAATCGTTAAATCCATTAACCAACGGCTGCAGTGCCTTGGCAAACTCGAAGAAAAGGGGAAAAGAGGGAAACAGGGAGGCGGAGAAGGCTCAAGGGATCGCACGTGCATCGCGTGCCAAGCTGGAAAAAGAAACTTCGTTATGAGAAAGCTCATCGTCCTACGACAATCCCAGTTGTACCGAGTGTAGGGGTAGTTTTCCATTCGGACCTCGCTCATCCCTTCTTACGGCGAAGACTGTTTCTCTTCTTGCGCTCGATTCACATTTCTAGGGAATTTGCATTGATCTTGGCTATTGCGTTTCTTCAATTTCTTCCTTCTTTCTGCTTTATACTTTCGTGTTTCGTTAGATATGTATTGGGTGGAAGTTGTGCGATCGTAGAAAGCAATTCTTGTGTACAGTTGATGGTAGAATGGAATGTCTGCGCAGTGAGGAATGTACATTGAGAATACTTTTGTGAAGTGTTCGCTTAGAATATTTTTGCATTAGTATTTTGGGAAGTTCGAAGTTGATTTTGAGTTTTGTGAATATACTTGATGATTGAATTGACAGTCTGCATGGTTTCAAGTTGATTTTAAATGCTATTGAACCGTTCAGAAACCAAAACCACTAACTTCATAAAAAAAATGTAGATTCAATTAATAACTTTATTTATGAGCATTATTTTTTCAAATTTCGTTTCAAATGTATACAAACGTATAGTTTTTATTTTTTATTTTTCACAACGGCTTCTGAAGTAATTTATTCGTCACTCAGCAGCAATGAAAAATTTTGCATTCTCGTGTTGATAAATCCAATTACACATTTACCTCATATTTAATACCAAATTATGCTTGAAAAGATACATTTACTGAAAAAAACTTTGCTCTTACTCTCCATCGCTGTAATGCATCGTATAAATAAAACGCATCGTAGTTTTTCACGGATCGATGAAACGATTGCACGAAGGGGGATACGGGATTTATTGAAATTTCGCGAGTTTTGTTTTAAACCACCGCCATAGACGAGTGCACGGAATAGGAGAGACTACGATATATTTCGTCGGAAAGAACCAGCTGCTCGAGACATGTTGGAAGTTATGGGTTTAATCTGTAGTAATCTCGCTCCGAATTTGTTGTTCCGTTAATCGTATCACGGCCTGTTTCTTAGAACAGATATAGAACCGATTTATCTAATCGTCTGATCGATTGGAATCGTAGGAAAATATTGTAGAAACAATTTCAAAGCAATCTTAACATTGCAAACTTGTATCGATCGATAAGATAAGAAGCGTTGCATTTTTACTTTGTTGTTAGATAATTATTATAGAAGCCTAATGAAATTTAAAGTTAGCGTTAGTTTAATTTAAAGTTAGCGTTAGTTGATCGATTTTTCGAACTGCATACTTGGGAAGAATGTGAGGGGCTTTTAAATGCACTTCAAGTTAATCCCAGTAGAATTATCCAGAAGTGGTCAGACATCCTTTAAACGTCCTCTATCTATACTATTCTGTATTCCTAAAAATATCTGCAATCATTTATCGCTTTTAGCAGTTTTTCTGATGTCGATATTTCAGTATCGACGAATGTACTTTTGAAAATAATATCATATACACAGAACTGTTCTAAATATAAAATATTTCTTTTGTGATAAATTGAAGAGAAGCTACTGCAAAGTTAATTTTACACTAATAATTTGTATTTAATATATGTAGTTGCACTTGTTTAATCCTAGAAAATCCAAGCTAATAGAAAATTTAATTA
>NW_017100440.1:215893-218879 GCF_001263275.1 Habropoda laboriosa | reverse complement strand
GTTTCAATATTTGTGGACATTTTTAACCCTCCCTTCTTTTTCCTAGGGTTCAACTTCAATTATTCTAATTTTTCAGAATATTCGTATAAAAATTTCGTCAAACTTATAAATATGTTATAGCTACATAAATGAACAAAGGTTAAATTTAGACATTCTTAATTTATTAATCGTGCAATCCATGGAAATATATCCACAGGATAAATCATCATATATTTATACTTTAATACCAACTAAATAGTTTGATTTTATTTAACAAACGGCCCTAGAAGCAACGCAACATAAATAAACAGACTGTTCCCTTAACGCGCCCAAAATCCACCATTGAAAAAAAATACACCTGTAACAATCGAAAAACCGTTGTAACGGAAATAAATCAAGAAAAAAGCAGCAACCCCTCGTGTCCATGATTTCCACGCTGTATCCAATTTCACCGCGGCCCTCGAACGACCAGAAAATTCGAGATTTACGACTCCTCCCCTCTTTTTTACCCCTATTGTACTGTTGCACAAATATTCGAGGCACGCGTCCATTTCGGTGCCGCTGTCCCGTAATTACAAGGTCGTAAAACAAGTGCGCGCACGCTCGGCGCAAAGAAGCTCGCTACGGGAAAAAGGAAAAAGGGAGGAGGCGGGTAGGAAAAGTGGCGAAGAGAGGATCCACAAACGGTAGTGAGAATTTTCCGGCGTGGAGGCGCAACAATGGTGACGGTCGTGTGGAACGAGGTCCCCCGGATTTCCTGGCCTTTTCTCTCCCATCTACTTTCTTCTTCTTCTTCTTCCTCTCTTCCTCTTTCACCATTTTTTTCTTTCTCCTATTTTTCGCCCCATCTTTCCTTTTCTTTTTTCCTCAAACACGACGAGTTCACCGGTCTCGCGCCCCAGTAATTCGAACGATGTAATCTGGCTTCTTCCGCGGCAACTCGCCGCACAAAATTAACCTTCCACCGACTGCCTTCGAGATGCGACGCCTCGCGGAAAGTGTGGGAGGGGAAGTGTGCCTTGAGAATTCGCGGAGAAGCTCGAGATTCGAGTTGCGAGTTACACCGCGCGACTGGCACTCGACGAGCGCCGCGTCACCCGCGAGGCTGACAGTGTAATTACCACGACTCGCCCCATTATGAACAGGAAGAAATGTTTTGAGCGAGATTTTTAGTGCTCGTTGTTCGGCTGAACGAACGGGATACTGTGTTCCAAGTGGTGGGTTGGAATTTAGTGTTGTGTGAATTTGTGGTGGGTTTCTTTTCTCTCGGGTGGGTGATTGCGGATGATTGGGTCAAATGTGACCCAATGTTGAAGTTTCTCTGTTCAGCAAGAGAAATTAGATTTTTTTCATTTTACTTGGCGGCGTGTTCACGTGAAATTGTACGAATATGGTGTGATTTAAGTGACAAACGTGTTGATTGTACAAGGAGAGGAGAATGTTGGTTGGAGTGAGAGACATTTAGAAGGTCATCGGTGATCTGGGATTCGTCGTTCGAAGGTTGGTTTCTGAAGGATTTAATGTGGAAGAATGAGGAAATATTGGAAATATTCAAAAGTTCAACGAATGTGCGTTTATTTTTTATTATTTTTATAATTGTTTGTGATAAGAATACTGATAATGTAATATTAATACTACATTCGGTATAAATAGCAACTATGGAAATTTAAATAAGGAAGGAGCATACAGCGCCCTTCAGTGTCATCGATTTACAAGCGATGGAAACTTTTGAATAGACTTATTAATAGTATTAGATGATTTTAGACTGAAGTTTAGATCAATATTTCAAATATAACCTTGAATCTGTGGAAGGAACGTAATTTCCTTCCCGTTCCATTGTGCAATTATGCAGTTGCCATTAAAACTTCTTTGGTTTTTTATAAAAAATTTAGTTTCTAATTAAAGAAATCAACATCTCACATTGAATTGCATTGTGAATGTTATGAGAATTGTTGCATACTAATTTTTTACATTATTTCTGAATAAAAACAAAGTTATATTCTATCTCTTTAATACTATACATCGTTCAAAGTAAGAGTAACCTCGTTCCGCGCATGGGACGTGCCTAAGGCAGGGTTAGAACGTCCAAATCCCCACTTAACCGCCTACGTTTTCCTCCATCTTACCCTCTGCTACGCTCTCTTTCTATGCGCAGAACGGACGAGAATCGGTCCGAGAGCGAGGTTACTCTAATTTTGAACGATGTATATATACGTATTTCTTTTAACAAATTTTATGAATTGTTGAAAATTCACCGTAGTAAAAATTGTAATCCAAAAAAAGTAATCCCACAATTACAAAGTAGCACAAGGCAAAATTGTTCTTCTCTCGCGTTGTTGTTAATTAAATTGGTAATGTGTGTGGCATTAAGCGACAAAAAAAAAAATTCCAAGTCTATTAACAGAGAAATGGGGGTAAATGACAGAAAGGCAAGTGAAGGAACTCTTCTCGAAGCGGAAAAGTCACTATTGTTGCGGCCTGCAAGCTGGGGAAATTCTCCGTACGTTTTGTAGCGCTCTTCTGAACATTTTCTGGCCGCTTTTTCCCTTCACGGGCGTCGTTTCGAGTTGCTTTACAACGTTGTAATTGTAGGTTCCTCGTCTGGAACACGTGCCTCGAATGCTTTTGCGAGATAGAGGTTTCAGTACGTTTGTTCCGCATTAGACGAAAATGGTTCTCGAAGCATTTTAAGAAAAGCATTCGCCTCGGTCGTGAAAGACTTGCAGCTATTTTTAGGCTTGGATTTCAGGGGAAGACAATAACGGAGGTACGGAGAATGCTTGTAATTCTGAAGTTAATCGTCGTTCTTACCTTTTTGCGATGTTTTTCAATTTTTCATAAATGAAAAGTCTGTGGAAATTCTTTAGTTAAAATCACTTCATATGCAGCATTCTCTGTTTTAATTAGGAGTGCAAAAATTAGCAGTGAAGTATTTGGGAAAATAAATTCTAAAATTCTGTTTTCTCTCTTCTGTATGAAAGAATTCATATTTATAATTAATTGCAAG